>NC_142732.1:13585000-13735000 GCF_055471065.1 Atractosteus spatula | reverse complement strand
GTGATCCGGAATTGTCCTGAGGGGCCTTGAATGAGTGTGGTGGTGGCTGTGTACTTGCAGGTGATACAGCGAGCTCTGTTGCAAGGGAAAGTGCCTGGTGTGGATGGTTGTTGAGGGCGGTCAAGGGAGCTGTGAACAAGGAGGTTACGCAGATTAGGTGGTCGGCGATATGAGATGATAGGGCGATCAGAAAAGAGGGCCCCAATGGAGGGATCATCCTGTAGGATGGAAAAGTTCTGGTTAATGGTCCTGGGGATAGGAAGTGTGTTAGGGTGGTAAGGAAGCACCAAGGGAATGCGGTTGTTACGGCGAGAGTTCCTGATCGGGTTGATGGTCCGGGGGGTGTTTTTGGCTCAGGCAAGGGCCCTGTCAATCACACTGCTGGGATATCCTCTGTTGATAAAAAATGAGTACATTTCGAGGGCTTGGTTCTCGAAGTCGATGTCGTCGCTGCATAGTCGTCGTAACCTAAGGAACTATGAAAAAGGAAGAGAGTTTTTAGTGTGGTTGGGGTGAAATGAGCTGTA
The DNA here is from genome assembly GCF_055471065.1 of Atractosteus spatula. NCBI lineage: Eukaryota > Metazoa > Chordata > Actinopteri > Semionotiformes > Lepisosteidae > Atractosteus > Atractosteus spatula. The sequence goes on along the minus strand of NC_142732.1, from coordinate 13,734,473 downwards.
CAGGAGGTAGCTGTGTGAATCCGTGGGTTTGTAATAAACTGAAGTGGACAGTCGGGGGTAGTTGATAGACAAGTGGATGTCTAGAAACGGAAGAGTGGTGGAAGATATGTTAACCGTATATTTGAGGGACGGGTGGAAGTTGGTGAAATGGTGCAGGAAGAACTCAAGCTGATCCTTGGAGCATGTGGCGGCACCGACGCAGTCATCAATATATCGATTGTAGAGGTCAGGGACATAGCCAGTGTAGGAGGCGAAGAAGCGTTCTTCTACCCAGCCGACAAAAATGTTGGCATAGCTGGGTCCCATTCTGGTGCCCATGGCAACTCCACTGACCTGTTGGTAAAAAAGATTATTGAAAGAGAATGCGTTCAGTGTGAGGACCAATTCTGCAAGGCGTACCAGGGTGTGGGTGGGTGGATCAAGCACTGTGCGTTTGTCCAGCGTGTGCTTGAGTGCTGTAAGGCCGTCATTATGGGGAATGATGGTGTACAGAGATGTGATGTCCATGGTAAAAATGTGGCATTCGGTACCCTGAAATTGGAAATCATTGAAAAGTTGGAGCGCGTGGTTGGTGTCTTTGATGTATGAGGGAAGATCTTCAACCAGCGGTCTCATGAGGCTGTCGAGAAAGGCTGAGATGTAAGTAGTTGGACAGTTACATGCTGATATGATGGGGCGTCCAGGGGTGTCCGGTTTGTGGATCTTGGGGAGGAGGTAAAATTGAGATACCTGTGGATGTTCCGTGATGAGCCGGTTTGCCTCCTGGGGGAGCTCGTTACTGCTGATAAGAAGGGAAATGGTGGATACCACTTCCTTTTGGTAGTCAGTGGTAGGGTCCTGTTGGAGAGGGAGGTAGGCAGAAGTGTCAGTTAGTTGTCTAGAGGCTTCAAAGATATATAGATCCTTACGCCACACCACAACAGCACCTCCTTTGTCCGCTGGTTTGATGACGATATCATCCCTGTTGCGGAGAGACTGGAGCGCCTGATTTTCTCCTTGGGTGAGGTTAGACCTATGTTTACTGGGTATAGAGAGTGCCTTGGGAGCTTGATTAGTGCATTGGTTGATGAAATAATCAAGTGGTGGAAAACGGCCAGAGGGAGGGAGTCCAACAGCTCTGTTTGGGATTAATGTTGTTAATGACATCAATAACCGGGTTGTTATCAGCTGCCTGTGAAGAGGAATTGTCGGCAAAATGTGCTCTGAGACGGATCCTGCGGTAAAAGCGGTTAAGGTCGACATTGGTCTGGGGGATGTCCAGCTTCCTGGGAACTGGTACAAAACTGAGCCCTTTGCTGAGGAGGGATCGCTCCACAGCAAAAACACCCCGGACACCCTCACCAACCCTAACCTTGTTGTCACCATACCTTCTGACCTTTCCCTTTCACAGGACGAGCGATCCCTCCTCAGCACACCATCCAGAGAATCAAAGCTGAGATCTCACAGTGCTGTGCCCTGCTCCCAAACGTCTACCTGGCCCATCACCCCACTCTTGGATCACAGCATCTACATGACCATAAACACCTCAAAAAACAGACCATCGGACTCTTCACAAAAACTTTGAAAGACACCACACTGGGCAGACACCCAAACAGCACCCCAGAGAGAAACAGCAGGACTACCAAAGGAACACCCCAACACCCACACCCCCACCCCAGACCAGCTCAACCCACAAAGAACGGAACCTGCCCCATCCTAAAGCCCTCCAACCCAGACCAACGACCGAACGGGACCAGAACCAGCACCTCACCCCACGCCCCTCAGCCAGACCAGCAGCTGAACCAGGCCAATCCACAAACCCCCACCCAGCACAACAGCAGAGCTGGACCGAGCCCCTCCTGCACAGCTATGCCGCAGCCCTGGCCAGACTGAGCGGTTTGGAGCTGGGAGAAATCTGGCAGCTCCTGAACCTCATCTGTACCCGGCTTATGAGCTAAACTACCACCACCCACAGCGACAGACAATACTGTTTTTGTTGATGATGTAAATGTCCGACACAAATTTGTTACAGTTCCAGAAAGCAAAAACAAACTGCAAAGATAATTCAAACGATAACAATGAGATCTCTAACGATAAGTATATGGAACATTTAGGGTCTGGGCTCGTCAGCATTTGGGCTGAAGAACACTGATCCTGACTTTATCAAGAATGTAAAGGAGACAGACATCATGATCCTACAGGAGACATGGTGTCGGGGAGACTTGGCTACCCACTGTCCCCCCGGCTACAAGGAGATCATGGTGCCCTTTGTCAAAAAAAAATCACCCGGGGCAGAGACTCTGGGGGGATCATTGTGTGGTACAGAGCGGAGATCAGTCACTCCATACAATTAGTTAAGAGAGAAGAGTCACAAGTTTGGCTTAAAATCAAAAGAAATACCATATGTACAGAAAATGAGGTTTTTCTGTGTGCTGTCTACATCCCACCCTCAGAATCCCCTTACTACAGTGAGGGAATTCTCCCCAGTCTCCACACGGAGATCGGTCATTTCCAGGGCCAGGGAAACGTGCTGCTCTGTGGTGACCTCAATGCACGAACAGGCACACTGGCAGACTTTACTAACACACAGGGAAACACTCATGTATTCGGACAATCCCCTCTGTACCACACACCAGTCACCTTACACAGGTGCAGCCATGACTCCACGGTCAACAGCACCGGGCGCGAGCTGCTCCAGCTGTCAAGGGCTGTGCCTGTACATCGTCAAAGGCAGCACTAGAGGGGACTCTCTAGGCAGGTTCACCCTCAGCTCAGCTCTGGGCAGCAGTGTGGTGGACTACGCCATCACCGACCTGGACCCCTCCTGTATCAGTGCCTTCACTATCAGGCCACAAACTCCTCTCTCCGACCATAGCCAGATCACACTCTACATGAAGAGAGCACACCAGCACAGAGACACACTGACACAGCCCAGCCAGCTGTACGACCTCAACCAGGCGTACAGATGGGACACAAACAGCCTAGACAGATACCAAACTGTACTGGGCGATGAAGAAATTCACATTCCTAAACACTCCGTATCAAACCAACAAATTAGGCATAAACTTGGCCACACAAAAACTAAATCACCTATTTCACAAACTGGCATCAAAATCTAAACTAAAAACAACTAAATCAAAAAATTACCAAAAAACAAAAGCAAAAGAAAAGTGGTTTGATAGGGAGTGCAAAAACATCAGAAATGCACTACGAAAACTCTCAAATCAAAAACACAGACAACCACAAAACACAAAACTACACCTCAGCTACTGTGATATGGTAAAACTTTACAAACACACGCTGAAAAAGAAAAGAAACACGTACATAAACAAACAACTTGCAGAAATTGAGGAGTCACTAAATCAGAACTGTTTCTGGGAGAAGCGATCCCTCCTCAGCAAAGGGCTCAGTTTTGTACCAGTTCCCAGGAAGCTGGACATCCCCCAGACCAATGTCGACCTTAACCGCTTTTACCGCAGGATCCGTCTCAGAGCACATTTTGCCTACAATTCCTCTTCACAGGCAGCTGATAACAACCCGGTTATTGATGTCATTAACAACATTAATCCCAAACAGAGCTGTTGGACTCCCTCCTCTGGCCGTTTTCCACCAGTTGATTATTTCATCAACCAATGCACTAATCAAGCTCCCAAGGCACTCTCTATACCCAGTAAACATAGGTCTAACCTCACCCAAGGAGAAAATCAGGCGCTCCAGTCTCTCCGCAACAGGGATGATATCGTCATCAAACCAGCGGACAAAGGAGGTGCTGTTGTGGTGTGGCGTAAGGATCTATATATCTTTGAAGCCTCTAGACAACTAACTGACACTTCTGCCTACCTCCCTCTCCAACAGGACCCTACCACTGACTACCAAAAGGAAGTGGTATCCACCATTTCTCTTCTTATCAGCAGTAATGAGCTCCCCCAGGAGGCAAACCGGCTCATCATGGAACATCCACAGGTATCTCAATTTTACCTCCTCCCCAAAATCCACAAACCGGACACCCCTGGACGCCCCATCGTATCAGCATGTACAGATGCAGCCATTCAAAGTGCGCGTTACAGACACGTACCGCAGGTGACGTCGCTCAGTATGACGCAAGATGACGCGGGGCACCGCAGTACGTGATTGGTTGACCGACAGGGGCACTCGTGGTCCGTTGGTCTGTCGTAGAAAGACAGTAAACGTCTTTGCTGTGCCCGTTGTAGGTATTGAATTTTACCACTGAAGGGAAATCTTAGTAGCTGAGCATAAAAAGAATAGGAGCATACTGTAACGCGTGTGAAGGTCATAAACGATATTAATTTTGGAACATAAACATACAGTGTATAGCTGGTCTTGGTACTTTAAAGAAAAACATACACACCAGTATTCCATTTCTCCCTAAACATTTTAAGCTTCGAAGTCTTTAACTAACGCGATACCGGAGTCAACAAGCATACTTTTAGAATTTGATTAAAAGGGAATATAATATGGAATCGCGTATCTAAAGAATTTAATAATGGTATTCGTGTGCTGCGACAGGGCTGTGTAGGGCTGTTTCGCCTGCCTGTTCATGTGAGCTGTCTTGTAGACGTGACTACCAGCTGACAGGTTGTGTTTTCGAATCCAGCTGGTGCTGGTCTTTTCTTTTAACAAACATTTCTTCGAAAAAATAGAATAGCGATATTATGGACAATCAATTGACTTTTATATTTCAAAATATCGCAACATGATCGATATTTGCGATATTTTGAACATATCTTCCCTTCTGACAGCGGTGCCTGCTTCTATTGTGTGTGTGTGTGCAACAGAGTAAATTTTTAATAGCGTTTTAAGCGAATAGGTAATTAGATTGCTCGTAAACCTAATCGCTTTTTCTACATAAACACAGCATGATTACTCTCTGAAAATGCTTTTCCTTTATTTTTAAAGTAGGCTCAGATTTCAACTATAGATCGTATTATTATAAACTTTCTTGGAAAAATGTATTTTATGTAAACCATGTTTGCTATTAATTCATTTAGGGCTAAAATACGTTCATTGTCTTCCAATCGAGTCGAGTTGACATTGGAAGCCTGCCACACCCGGACTGTTAAACCAACGCATTAGCACGTCAAAGCCCATTGAGGGTATTGAGCCAGTATTGGCTTTAGTATTCCCCCCCTCTCCCCTCAATTCAATTCAATTCAAGGTGTTTTATTTGCATGACAGATGGGTACAAGCAGTGTTGGGTATGTATATTGTAACGCTTACGGCAGACAGGCACTGTGTAACAGCCGGCGCACCAGAGCAGCGCACCGAGGGAGCGTCTGCATTTATAACTTGGTTTTTAAAATTAGTCAAGCAATATGAAGCATCTTCTTTTACTTTTGAGTCCCTTAAATACATTGAACACAGCTTTCTCACCACTTAAGATTGCTCTTGATACCATCCTTACACAAAGCAGAAGGGAGATTTTAGTGCCTGAGCATAAAAAGAATAGGAGCATACTGCAACGCGTGTGAAGTCCATAAACGATATTAATTTTGGAACTTAAACGTTCAGTATATGGCTGGTCTCGGTACTTTAAAGAAAACATACACACCAGTATTCCATTTCTCCCTAAACATTTTAAGCATCGAAGTCTTTAAGTAACGCGATACCGGAGTCAACAAGCATACTTTTAGAATTTGATTAAAAGGGAATATAATATGGAATCGCGTATCTCAAGAAATTAATATGCAATAACTGAGTCAAGGGACTCAGAGGATCCAAGGCTAGACTGAGTATAATAGGCTTCGGGCTTCTATTGTGACATCTACTGTAAATTACAGAAATGTTAAAAGTAAACAAAATAAAGTAACTAAAATGTGGTCTAAAATCACCCCTTTAGACACCCCTTTTACTTCACTGGTGTCAGATATGAAAGGCAATAGTCTCCCGTTCTGTCTGCTGTGTGTTGCAGCAGAGGGACTCCCTGCCGCTGAAAGGGGCAGAGTAACTTGCATGCCCTCTAGTACAGTTTACACATGCACGACTTTAAAAGCTAGCAAGACAGGTTTCGATTCACATTAGCTGGCGAGCCTTGTTAAAAAAACGAATGATAATGTAACATGCCACTGTTCATGAACAAAGTTATACTGAGATTTCCTAAGATACGCGATTAAAAAATAAATAAATAAAAATTTGAATCTCCTGCGGAGCACATTCCATAAGAATCAGTGGTTTTACAGTATATATCGCCTTTAAAGGTGGCTTCTCAAAACGCTTTACGGGATAAAAACAACCAGAACAGCAGCAACAACAATATTGTATTTCGTTGCACTTTGAAAACCAAGTAATAACTTAACTATACAGTACGTGCAAACGTTTCGTATGTTGCTGTCGTGAATGCCTGCGTACCCATAAGTATCTTATTTGCCTTGAGTCTGTCTACAGTATCTCTGTCCCACTACCCCCATCTCTCCCTCAATTCAATTCAAGGTGTTTTATTTGTTTGACAGATGGGTACAATTCTTGTTGGGAATGTATACTTTGATATTTACACCCGGCGCGGCACCGAGGGAGCGTCTGCATTTATAACTTGGTTTTTAAAATTAGTCACGCAATATGAAGCATCTTCTTTTACTTCTGAGTCCCTTAAATACATTGAACACAGCTTTCTCACCATCCTTACACAAAGCAGAAACTGTCCGATGACTCACAGTACAAGTGGAAAGATTACAGATTTTAATCGTCTTTAATTTTGTCTTTAATTTTGCCTGTGGAGTGTATCTTATTAAGCTCTAAATTGCATTTTGAGCGCGGTTTTTTACTTTTTTTTAATTGCATTTTGGGCGCGGACAGCACATACAAGGGTTAATGAACTGCGCCAAGAAATTTAAAATAGTATTCTTTAGGTGTGAGGGTAGGAGTGGACCGCAGCAGGCATAATCAGCAAACCAGGAAAACAAAGAACAGGACAGGTGAGATGTGTATCCAGAAAGCGAGTGATCAGAAAAAGGAAATGGAAAACGCAGAAAAAGAAAACGCTTTACAGGATAAAAACAATAACAACAGTAGTGGCTGGGCAAACGATTTTTTTTATCGAAATACAAATTGAGATACTGTACTGTATAATGATGTGCATGAACAAAGGTATACTGCAATTTTCCTTAGATACGCGATTAATGCTTCGTAGGAGGAGGCGGTCTTTTCCTCTTGTCTAACAGTTTGTCCACAAACAAAACATTCCTGTTAGACAAAAGGAATTGAAAAAAAACAATTTTGTCAATGAAAACCGGTGTGTGTGTCTCTCCCTGCTGGATGTTCCTCTCACAAACTGCTGAATGAATAAAATAATTTTATTGAAAATGCGTTTGCGATTGTCTGGTATTTAATCTGGTCCCTTTTAACTGTTTTTCGATCTACTGTATTGCTTTGAGATGCCACTTTTAAAGGCGATATGTAAAATAAAGTTTTTTTTATTATTGTTATAGAGAAACATGATCAGATTTTCCCTGGTTCAGAAAAAAGATCTAAAGTGCTACACATAACTTTCTTAATTCGATGTATTTAAAGCAGTGAACTACTGTAGGTGTCACATAACATTCAGAAATACAATCACGTATTTGACAAATAAAAACGATTATAATCTAATCCTTCCACGTTTGATCCCAAAATCCCAAGAAATATAAATCTTGACGGGTAGAAAGCTATGCTGAAAGTTTATTAAGATGCTTAGAAGACAAAGATACTGTATCAATTTATGTTGCATTAGCCTGATTATGATTAAAAAACACATATAATTAAACACGCGTTTGCGATTTAAATCAGAACACGATTTAAATCAATATCGATTCCATATTATATTAGCAGAAAAGCTTAAAACTACCACTTTTTCACACGCTATTTCACATGCTAGTTAAATACTTCGATGCTTAAAATCGTTAGGGAGAAATGGAATACCGGTGTGTATTTTTCCTTTAAAGTGCCGAATCCTGGAATCTGACTGGCTGACACCCCTCTGAAGTGGTTCCATAAAATCTGGTATACGGAAAAGAAAGCGTTGATAAATACAAGTGTCTTTTAATACACTCTTTGCTGTGCTCTTGAGGATCCTTGTGATATTTTAAGCTCTAGTTGAATGATAAGTGTCGCATTTTAAATCATTTTCGTAGTTAGAAATTATGAAACGCCCTGTTAAAAGCAAGGAAGTTTTTATGCCCGTTGAAGTAAAACAAAATGCCTGACAAAGTATGGCTTGGACAGATTCCAAGTGCTTGTACAAATGTGCTAAAGAAATTATACTTTGAGTATACAGCTTGTCTAAAGTCATCCATTATTAATACTATTAGTAATATCTTCAGTAAAGGCTTTGATGCATAAATATTTATGATAAAGGTAGGCTGTGTACTTTTGTCCAACTGAGCAATCTTGCTTTCATAAAATATACCAACATTTTAATGACTGATGATTAACATGCTGTAATACACAGTTCAAAATTAAAGGCTCAAATGCTGTACATGAGAGGTTAAGCTCCCCCTGGCGGTTTTACAAGGCGACGCCGGATAGTTAACCACGTGACACCACGTTAACTGCGTCATACCGCGTGATACTGTGACACGCCCACCGGGGTATGCCGCGAAATACCTCACGCATTTTGAATGGCTGCATCTGTAACTGTCCAACTACTTACATCTAGCCTTTCTCGACAGCCTCATGAGACCGCTGGTTGAAGATCTTCCCTCATACATCAAAGACACCAACCACGCGCTCCAACTTTTCAATGATTTCCAATTTCAGGGTACCGAATGCTACATTTTTACCATGGACATCACATCTCTGTACACCATCATTCCCCATAATGACGGCCTTACAGCACTCAAGCACATGCTGGACAAACGCACAGTGCTTGATCCACCCACCCACACCCTGGTACGCCTTGCAGAATTGGTCCTCACACTGAACGCATTCTCTTTCAATAATCTCTTTTACCAACAGGTCAGTGGAGTTGCCATGGGCACCAGAATGGGACCCAGCTATGCCAACATTTTTGTCGGCTGGGTAGAAGAACGCTTCTTCGCTTCCTACACTGGCTATGTCCCTGACCTCTACAAATTATATATTGATGACTGCGTCGGTGCCGCCACATGCTCCAACGATCAGCTTGAGTTCTTCCTGCACCATTTCACCAACTTCCACCCGTCCCTCAAATATACGGTTAACATATCTTCCACCACTCTTCCGTTTCTAGACATCCACTTGTCTATCAACTACCCCCGACTGTCCACTTCAGTTTATTACAAACCCACGGATTCACACAGCTACCTCCTGTACAGCTCATTTCACCCCAACCACACTAAAAACTCTCTTCCTTTTTCACAGTTCCTTAGGTTACGACGACTATGCAGCGACGACATCGACTTCGAGAACCAAGCCTTCGAAATGTACTCATTTTTTATCAACAGAGGATATCCCAGCAGTGTGATTGACAGGGCCCTTGCCTGAGCCAAAAACACCCCCCGGACCATCAACCCGATCAGGAACTCTCGCCGTAACAACCGCATTCCCTTGGTGCTTCCTTACCACCCTAACACACTTCCTATCCCCAGGACCATTAACCAGAACTTTTCCATCCTACAGGATGATCCCTCCATTGGGGCCCTCTTTTCTGATCGCCCTATCATCTCATATCGCCGACCACCTAATCTGCGTAACCTCCTTGTTCACAGCTCCCTTGACCGCCCTCAACAACCATCCACACCAGGCACTTTCCCTTGCAACAGAGCTCGCTGTATCACCTGCAAGTACACAGCCACCACCACACTCATTCAAGGCCCCTCAGGACAATTCCGGATCACCCAGACAGCATCTTGTACCTCCAGCAACCTTATTTACTGTATCTCTTACAGTAAATGCCCAGCCATCTACATTGGAGAAACAGGAAGGAGACTCGGAGACCGCTTCAGAGAACACGTCAGGGCTGTGAAGATTAAAGATCTCTCCAAGCCCATTGTTTCTCATTTCACCTCTGACGGCCACGACCACACTAATCTCTCCGTCTGTGTTCTCAAAGACGGTTTTCCGAACTCATACATCAGAAAGACCACCGAAACTAAAATTATTCTGCAGTTAGGATCACACATTCTCCCTTCCCTTAATGACAGATTACTGTTCTTTTAAATTTTCTCCATTCATTGGAAGTTTCATTTCACACCTCTCTGCACCCATTCTGACTTCACACCTCTTGATTGGCCTCTCTTTCTGTCCCCTGCTCCCGCCTCTCACTCCTCCTCCCTCCCAACCTTTGTTCTCCCGCTACTTTACCTTTGCCTACTGCCCTGTCTCTCTCACACCTGAAGAAGGCTCCACAGCCGAAACGTTGTGTTCTCTTTCTTCTTTTTTTCAGCATGGAATAAACCTATTACTTGTTCCTTTGCAGCCTACGCATGCTGACGCAGCTACCCACCTGAACTACAACATCACAGAACACTTGTGTGTCAAATTCATATCTAGTTATGACATTTGTAAAAATTAGGACCTTCCGTTCATTACTGAAATTCTGTATAACTTTAAAAGGAAAGGAAGATTTATATTGTAAACAAGATTTAAACAATAATTAATAAAAATATTAATAACACTAATAACAATTTGTTTCAGGATGTTTAAGACTTAGCCTTAGCCTAAGCTTACATAGTGACATAGCCTTACCTGCAAAGCAATGTGTTTTCACTTATAACTACCATGCAAATCATTAAAGAGATACTCACAGCTCCTCTCACCCCCCCCCCCCTGTCCAGTGTAAAGGTGTCACTTGTGTCATTGGTGCCTATCAGGGTGATATAAACATTATCAGCAGAAGCCATGTCACCTGTGGTCACAGACACTTTACAAGTAAATGTGGCCATAGTTATTATTAGGTTTCCAGTTGTAGTGTGCTCTCACGAGGCACCAGTTCTGTAGGGGTTTGGGCATTTACTGGGACAATTATTAATTGTAGCAGTAAATCACAAAATTGATTCTTTTAATGGCCTTAGAAGCCAACCATGCGATATAACTCAAACAACGCACACACACAGGTACTAATACACGAGGATACATTTATTAATACATAGAATGTGCATATAAACCTAACAGATCTTATCGTGAGGGTTATCAGAATACAAAAGGTATATATTCAGTTAGTTACAAAGAGTTACACATATCAAGAGGACATACGTTCGATATATCATTCATTTAGACCGTTTTGTAATTGAACTTGGTTACAACTTCTACATTAGATACTCAAAACAAGTACATAACTCTTAGGAATTAAATTAATATCAACTGGTTGGGATAACAATTGAATTGTCGAGCTGTAATGCAGTGAAGTTGAATACTCATCCAATCTCTGGGGATTCAGATCTCCTGCGGGCACAAAGAAGCAGTTGCAGGCTTGTTGCTGTCCAATCCGCGCTCTCTGGCTCCGTGCCAGGCTGTGCTGTGCGGCTTGCGATGGTGCGCTGCTGATGCTCTCTGAAGACCGGCTAGTAAGTGTTGGCTTTAACTAGCGAAGTTTGTGCACAGGAGAATAGTGACTGTGGGTCCCAGCAGGTCAGGAAGAAGACAGGTTCGTTCCTGATGAAGCGATAGTTCTGAATACTGATTCAGCTGTCCACAGTTCCGACCTGTTCACGAGGCTTGCTGCTGATGCTAACTTCGGGTGGATCCTTTGGTTACCCGTGGCAACCTCCACTCTCGACTCTTAGAACAAAGGAAAGTTCTGGCACTCGGACACACTGGCCGTTATGTGGTTGTCCGGGCTGAGTCTCAGGATGGTCAGGAGGCGCGCTGCGAGAATGTCCTGCCCTTGGGAGCCTTTCTGCTCCTGGGCCGTCTTGCCCTGGAATTGTCTCGCACCCCTGGAATTCTCCTTAGAATAGTCCTCAGGCTCTCTGTGTTGCCTGTTTTTACCTGGAGGAACTTCAGCTCGTTCATTGGCTGAAAGTTTCATGGACATCAGAGACCCATGTGGGTTACTCGGCCCTACCAGTTCCTGATTGGCTGATGATGAGTAACTATGCCCTCTGACCTTGGGGTTGTAAACCACTTGGATGAGGCTCTCCCTTGGAATCTTGCAGATTTTTAGGCGCCAATGGATGACCATTGATCATGATAGCCAGGCTTAGCTAAGTGCATCCCCATTTGGGAGCTGTCCCTTATCAAAAGAAAACATCTTTAAATCAGACTGCATGAATAGCTTCTCTGTGGCTGCACCACAGAGATGAAGAGAGAGATGGGGCCTCATTTAGGAAAGCACAGCAACACTTAATTCTGTCTTATTAACAAGCATTGCCGCTACACAGTGTATAGAGAGTATGAGCTATTTAGTAGCTTTCAGCAGAACAAGAACTATTAATTATCAAGTGTGTACTGTAACTCTTCAGTACAAGATGGTAAGTACAGCTTCATTTGAATCCTCCCACTTTATCCCCGCCCTCCACACAACTGTCAAACACAAAATATTAAGCAGCATTTTTGTCACACTCTTCTATGTATTTGCACGCATTTACAGTACATTTCAGTCACTTATTCACTTCCAGCTGAATAACAACCTTTTGTCTCTTAAACTCACTGCTACTTCAGTGCATAAGGGTAGATAAAATAATAATAACTACTAATATTAATATCTTACACTTTTATAGCACTTTTCTGGACACACCACTCAAAGCGCTTTACACGTAATGGGGACTACCCTCCACCACTTCTAATGTGCAGCCCCACCTGGATGATGTAACAAAAGCCATAGTGCGCCAGAACACTCCCCACACACCAGCTATTAGCAGGGAGGAGAACAGAGTGGTGACGCAAATTTATAGATGGGGATTATTAGGAGGCCACGGAAAATTTGGCCAGGACATCGGGGGTTACACCCTTACTCTTTTCAAGAAACAACCTGGGATTTCCAATGACCACAGAGAGTCAGGACCTCAGTTTTAGATCTCGCCTGAAGGACGATGCCTTTTCACAGTCTAGTGTCCCCGTCACTATACTGGGGCATTGGGACCCACACAGACCACAGGGTGAGTGCCCCCTACTGGGCCCACTAACACCTCTTCCAGTGTGAACCTAAGCTTTCCAAGGAGGTCTCCCTCTGCTGGCCATATGAGTTCATAAGGCATTTGTTTTAACATATGTGTATTTAATGACCATCATTGCTAGACTTTCAAACAGTAATTTTACAGAATGTCATGGGAAGTCGATGGGAAGTTGTGTCTAAACAAAAATTAGACTAATAGGTTGGGGAACATTTAAAGCAAAGATCTTAAAGCTGAATGCTAGCTTGCCATTTGTCAACACAAATGGCAAGGACAAACACAATTTATGACCTTTACAATCCACATGTGTGCAATTTTGTAATGCGTTATACATGTTATATGTTGTTATTTGTTATACATGTGCAATTTGTCAAAATTTCCCTCATGGAACAATAAATCTTGCCTTGTCTTGTCTTGAATGGTCATTGTGTAATAAAGATGAACAAGCAAAGTTAACCCTCTGCAAGCGTCCTGGAAAAATAACAGATTCCAGACCTGCTCTGGGAAACCTCATTCATTCGTTTCCTGCATTAGTCTGGATGAGGAGAATCTTATGCTGTGTGTACAGATGCAGCCATTCAAAATGGGTGAGGTATTTCGCGGCATACCCCGGTGGGCGTGTCGCGGTATCACGCGGTGTCACGCAGTGTCACGTGGTTAATCGCGCGTCATTTGACGCTCTGCCGGAAACTATCCGGCGTCACTTTGTAAAACCGCCAGGGGGAGCTTAACCTCTCATGTACAGCATTTGAGCCTTTAATTTTGAACTGTGTATTACAGCATGTTAATCATCAGTCATTAAAATGTTGGTATATTTTATGAAAGCAAGATTGCTCAGTTGGACAAAAGTACACAACCTACCTTTATCAGAAATATTTATGCATCAAAGCCTTTACTGAAGATATTGCTAATAGTATTAATAATGGATGACTTTGGACAAGCTGTATACTCAAAGTATAATTTCTTTAGCACATTTGTACAAGCACTTGGAATCTGTCCAAGCCATACTTTGTCAGGCATTTTGTTTTACTTCAACGGGCATAAAAACTCCCTTGCTTTTAACAGGGCGTTTCATAATTTCTAACTACGAAAATGATTTAAAATGCGACACTTATCATTCAACTAGAGCTCAAAATATCACAAGGATCCTCAAGAGCACAGCAAAGAGTGTATTAAAAGACACTTGTATTTATCAACGTTTTCTTTTCCGTATACCAGATTTTATGGAACCACTTCAGAAGGGTGTCAGCCAGTCAGATTCCAGGAATCGGTACTTTAAAGGAAAAATACACACCGGTATTCCATTTCTCCCTAACGATTTTAAGCATCGAAGTATTTAACTAGCATGTGAATTAGCGTGTGAAAAAGTGGTAGTTTTAAGCTTTTCTGCTAATATAATATGGAATCGCGTATCTAAAGAATTTAATAATGATATGTACTGCGACAGGGCTGTGTAGGGCTGTTTCGCCTCCTTGTTCATGTGAGTTGTCTTGTAGCCTACTGGTCTACATGCCTCACTAACAACTCGCAGGTTGTATGTTCAAATCCAGCTGGTGCTGGACTTTTCTTTTAACAAAAGTAACAATGAATAGTCACCTTCTTCCCTTCTGACAACGGTCCCTGCTTCTGCTTCCTGCTTCTATTGTGTGTGTGTGTGTGCAACAGAGTAAATTTTTATAGAGAAATGGAGGCTGGACAGTATGCGTTACAATATAAACATTTATATTGATTTAAATCGTGTTCTGATTTAAATCGCAAATGCGTGTTTAATTATATGTGTTTTTTAATCATAATCAGGCTAATGCAACATAAATCGATACAGTATCTTTGTCTTCTAAGTATCTTAATAAACTTTCAGCATAGCTTTCTACCCGTTAAGATTTATATTTCTTGGGATTTTGGGATCAAACGTGGAAGGATTAGATTGTAATCGTTTTTATTTGTCAAATACGTGATTGTATTTCTGAATGTTATGTGACACCTACAGTAGTTCACTGCTTTAAATACATCGAATTAAGAAAGTTATGTGTAGCACTTTAGATCTTTTTTTCTGAACCAGGGAAAATCTGATCATGTTTCTCTATAACAATAATACAAAACTTTATTTTACATATCACCTTTAAAAGTGGTAGTACCTTTTTTAGTACTATATTTTTGTATTATATTCCCTATTAATCAAACTCTAAGAGTATGTATCGGCTTGTCAGTCAGGTCTTTTTTCTCTATTTGAATTGTCGTTTACACCTCGCACGACTTTAAAAGCTAGCAAGACAGGTTTCGATTCACATTAGCTGGCGAACCTTGTTAACAAAAAAACTAATAATAATGTAACATGCCACTGTTTGTTCATGAACAAAGTTATACTGAGATTTCCTTAGATATGCGATTAAAAAATAAATAAATAAAAATTTGAATCCCCGGCGGAACACATTCCATAAGAATCAGCGCTTTTACAGTATATATCACCTTTAAAGGTGGCTTCTCAAAACGCTTTACAGGATAAAGACAACAAGAACAGCAACAACAACAATATTGTATTTCTTTGCACTTTGAAAACCAAGTAATAACTTAACTATACGTGCAAACGTTTCATATGTTGCTGTTGTGAATGCCTGTGGAGTGTATCTTATTTGCCTTGAGTCCTGGCTGTCTCTCTCCCCCTCCCTCAATTCAATTCAAGGTGTTTTATTTGCATGACAGATGGGTACAATTAGTGTTGGGAATGTATATTTTGATATTTACACCCGGCGCGGCACCGAGGGAGCGTCTGCATTTATAACTTAGTTTTTAAAATTAGTCAGGCAATATGAAGCATCTCCTTTTACTTTTAAGTCCCTTAAATACATTGAGCACAGCTTTCTCACCACTTAAGATTGCTTTTTGATACCATCCTTACACAAAGCAGAAACTTTCCGATGACCCACAGTACAAGTGGAAAGATTACAGATTTTAATCGTCTTTAATTTTGTTACGTTATACGTTTTAGGAACGTTTCATCTAAACAAACACCACAAAACTATTCTCGATTGTATTTCTGAATGTTATGTTACACCTGCAGTAGTTCACTGTTTTAAATACATCGAATTAAGAAAGTTATGTGTAGCACTTTAGATCTTTTATTCTGAACCAGGGAAAATCTGATCATGTTTCTCTATAACAATAATAAAAAACTTTATTTTACATATCGCCTTTAAAAGTGGCATCTCAAAGCAATACAGTAGATCGAAAAACAGTTAAAAGGGACCAAAGTAAATACCAGACAATCGCAAACGCGTTTTCAATAAAATTATTTTATTCATTCAGCAGAGAGTGAGAGGGACATCCAGCAGAGAGAGACACACACACCGGTTTTCATTGACAAAATTGTTTTTTTTCAATTCCTCTTGTCTAACAGGGATGTTTTGTTTGTGGATAGACTGTTAGACTAGAGGAAAAGAGCGCCTCCTTCTACGAAGCATTTCGTTGATCCGATCACGAATTCTTTTCCAGTCGCACGCAGCAAGGGTTGTAAAGCGTGAAGTAACGCGCTGATTCTTATGGAATGTGTTCCGCCGGGGATTCAAAAAAAATTATTTTTTTTAATCGCGTATCTAAGGTAAATTGCAGTATACCTTTGTTCATGCACATCATTATACAGTATCTCATTTTGTATTTCGATAAAAAAAATCGTTTGCCCAGCCACTATTGTTGTTATTGTTTTTATCCTGTAAAGCGCTTTGAGGAGCGCCACACCATCCTTACACAAAGCAGAAACTGATTGTATTTTCCGATAACATACAAGTGCAAAGATTACAGATTTTAATCGTCTTTTTTCTGAACCAGGGAAAATCTGATCATGTTTCTCTATAACAATAATAAAAAACTTTATTTTACATATCACCTTTAAAAGTGGCGTCTCAAAGCAATACTGTAGACCGAAAAAACAGTTAAAAGGGACCAAAGTAAATACCAGACAATCGCAAACGCGTTTTCAATAAAATTCTTTTATTCATTCAGCAGAGAGTGAGAGGGACATCCAGCAGAGAGAGACACACACACCGGTGTTCATTGACAAAAAGTAATTGTTTTTTTTTTACATTTTTTTTACATGTTTTGTTTGTGGACAGACTGTCCACAAACGTGAGACTGTCTTTCTCAGACTTACATTCCCGAATGTCCCCCGCCCCGGTCAACAATTCTAGGAAGAACATGAAACAGCCTGTTAATAAAATTGTTATAATTTTGTTCGGTCAGTTCTTCCTCCCAGAATTTATAGATCGCATCGATCAGTTCCTGCTTTGTGACGGGCTTAGCAGTTTTCCGAACGTAGTCTTTCAACGAATGCCAAACCATCTCTATCGGATTTAGATCTGGGGATTCGGCTGCAGTTTTCACCCAGTTCACTCCTTCTGCTATAAGCCTCGCCCTTGCTGCTGTGTGTTTCGGATCGTTGTCTTGAAAGAGACGGTGCCTTGATCCAAACTGCTCCCTGATATATGGGGCAGCATGCTGTGTGACCACGACTTCCTCGAAGAATACACGGTCCATAATTCCTTCGAAAATAAGAAGTGGTCCCGGGCCTCTTCTAGATATACCCCCCCAGACGTGAACCTTCAGTGGGTGTTTGGGCTTTGGCTTGTCCACATATCTCCCCTTTTTTCAAAATGCCATTGTTGAAAACTGTTCCAGAGCCACTGTTGTTTCGTCGGTAAAAAGTACATCCTGAAATGCCTCCCCCTGTTCAATCCATTGGAGCGCTTGCTTGAGTCTTTCCTCTTTGTTTTTTAGCCTTATCATGGGGCATGTGTTGGTTTTTCTGTATCTCCATCCAAGCCTCCTGGGTACCCTTCTTATCAATGTCGGGCTAATATTCGCACCGAGGTCAGCCCATAGCCGTCTTTGGACTTGCATCGCCGGTAGCTCATCATTTTCATCAGTCAGTTTGTCGATAGCTCGCACAATAGGACTTGAAAAAAAAGAGATCAGCAGTTAGTTTTAAAAATAATGTGCGTAGTTGTATTTACATGCAAGAAAGGTATTTTTAGAAATTTATTTACCTTTGAATCATCCTCGGTTTAGATTCTCTTTGCCTCCTCTCCCCTTTATAATGCCGTCTCACTGTGCTTTCAGAAACGAAGATGTCCATTGAAGCCAACTGCTGTACAATGTCCCGTGTTGACTTCCCGTTTCTTTTCATCTTCATTATTTGGTGTGAGAGAGTCTTTGTGATTTTTGTCATTGTCTGTCCCCTTACCAAAGCGATACAGTGGTGCAGCTTGAATTCTGTACCTATATACTGTATGGTATGGTACAGATAAAACTTACACCATACCGATGAGCTAATACCAGGGAAAGACACTCCTATTTTACTTAAAACACAATACGCCAGGAAATGTGTCTGATGCATTAGCAAGTTAAAACAATTGGGTCGAAAACCTGGGCATAACACCATTTCCTTTTTCTGATTACTCGCTTTCTGGATACACATCTCACCTGTCCTGTTCTTTGTTTTCCTGGTTTGCTGATTATGCCTGCTGCGGTCCACTCCTACCCTCACACCTAAAGAATACTATTTTAAATTTCTTGGCGCAGTTCATTAACCCTTGTATGTGCTGTCCGCGCCCAAAATGCAATTTAAAAAAAGTCAAAAACCGCGCTCAAAATGCAATTTAGAGCTTAATAAGATACACTCCACAGGCATTCACAACAGCAACATATGAAACGTTTATTTTTTAATCGCGTATCTAAGGAAATCTCAGTATAACTTTGTTCATGAACAAACAGTGGCATGTTACATTATTATTAGTTTTTTTGTTAACAAGGCTCGACAGCTAATGTGAATCGAAACCTGTCTTGCTAGCTTTTAAAGTCGTGCGAGGTGTAAATGACAATTCAAATAGAGAAAAAAGACCTGACTGACAAGCCGATACATACTCTTAGAGTTTGATTAATAGGGAATATAATACAAAAATATAGTACTAAAAAAGGTACTACCACTTTTAAAGGTGATATGTAAAATAAAGTTTTTTATTATTGTTATAGAGAAACATGATCAGATTTTCCCTGGTTCAGAAAAAAAGATCTAAAGTGCTACACATAACTTTCTTAATTCAATGTATTTAAAGCAGTGAACTACTGTAGGTGTCACATAACATTCAGAAATACAATCACATATTTGACAAATAAAAACGATTACAATCTAATCCTTCCACGTTTGATCCCAAAATCCCAAGAAATATAAATCTTAACAGGTAGAAAGTTATGCTGAAAGTTTATTAAGATACTTAGAAGACAAAGATACTGTATCAATTTATGTTGCATTAGCCTGATTATGATTAAAAAACACATATAATTAAACACGCGTTTGCGATTTAAATAACACGATTTAAATCAATATAAATGTTTATATTGTAACGCATACTGTCCAGCCTCCATTTCTCTATAAAAATTTACTCTGTTGCACACACATACACAATAGAAGCAGGAAGCAGAAGCAGGGACCGTTGTCAGAAGGGAAGAAGGTGACTATTCATTGTTATCAAAAATGACTTAGAATCGATCATGTTGCGATATTTTGAAATATAAAAGTCAATTGATTGTCCGTAATATCGCTATTCTATTTTTTCGAAGAAATGTTTGTTAAAAGAAAAGTCCAGCACCAGCTGGATTTGAACACACAGCCTGCGAGTTGTTAGTCAGGCACGTAGACCAGTAGGCTACAAGACAACTCGCATGAACAGGGATGCGAAACAGCCCTACACAGCCCTGTCGCAGTACACGAATATAATCATATCGTTATTAAATTCTTTAGATACGCGATTCCATATTATATTCCCTATTAATCAAATTCTAAAAGTATGCTTGTTGACTCCAGTATCACGTTAGTTAAAGACTTCGAAGCTTAAAATGTTTAGGGAGAAATGGAATACTGGTGTGTATTTTTTTCTTTAAAGTACCAAGACCAGCTATATATTGTATGTTTATGTTCCAAAATTAATATCGTTTATGGCCTTCACACGCGTTACAGTATGCTCCTATTCTTTTTATGCTCAGCTACTAAGATTTCCCTTCAGTGGTAAAATACAATATCTACAACGGGCACAGTAAAGACGTTTACTGTAAGTCTTTCTATGACAGACCAACGGACCACGAGTGCCCCTGTCGGTCAACCAATCACGTACCGCGGTACCCCGCGTCATCTTGCGTCATGATACGCGACACCGCAGCCAATTACCTGCGGTACGTGTCTGTTCCGCTCACTTTGAATGGCTGCCTCTGTATACTGTGGTTTGTTTCTTTTGGTCAAGGCGGATGAGTTCAGACATATGTTTTAGTGTGAGAAATGCATTCTTATTAAGGAGCTTCCCCAACATAATCTCTCTGCTAGCGGAGAGGATAAAAAATTTGCAGGATATCAAACAGTCAGAAGAACTTGACTGCATTATTAAAAAGTGTCTCTCGCTCAGTCAGAGTGCTTGTTGCCACGCTGTGCCACACACACACCTCAGTGAGGGCTGAGTTACTAATCCACTGCTGTGGATTCAGCTCAAAACTGCTCTTGTCTTCCTGGAAGCACCAACTTCAAACAGGTTAGCCATCTTTACAAATGAGCCAAATAACCTCTCAATTGCTGGGACTGCTGAGTCTGAACTAGTCCCTAATGTTTTAATTATTGGTGACTCTTAAAGATCTTAAAGCTGAATGCTAGCTCATGTAAAAAATTTGGGCATATTCAGGACAAGTTGGTGGGACACTTGGCTTGGCTGCCATGTTGAGCATGTTGTTCGAATTGAACAGTTTATTCTCTGGACACCTTGCCAATCTGGCAGATTGAAAATTCAGTCTATACCTTGCTAAATGGGATAACAGAGAAAACGTTTTGCAAACATGACCCTTAAAGCTAGCTGTTATTTTCAGATTCTCTTTGGGCAGCTGACTTAATATTCTGTAAGTAACTAATTTGTGTCAATGCTGTATAGAGGAAATGAAATAGAGCAACGTAAAAAAGCACGTAAAAGCTTTTCCAAAACAACCACATGTAAGACTTTGAATCCTAAAATGTTTAGGACGAAAGTGGAATACTGGTGTGTATTTTGTATTTAAACTAACAATACCAGCCATATACAGTTTACATAATATGTTTATGTTTCTAAATTAATATAGTTTATGACCTTCAGACGTGTTATACTCCTCTTCTTTTTATGCTGAGCTACTAAAATTTCCCTTTAGTTGTAAAATTCCGTACAAATATTCAATATGGGTGGAACGGTGCCTCTGTGGCTAGGGTTCTGTGCCTGTTGCTGGAAGGTTGTTAGTTCAAATCCCACAGCTGTTAGAGATATCCTAATCTGTTGGGTCCCTGAGAAAGCCCTTAACCTCAACTGCTCTAGGGGCACTGTACAATGGCTGCACCCTGTCTGTGTGTCTCATGGAGAGCAAGTTGGGGATTGCAAAAAAGACAAATTCCTAATGCAAGAAATTGTATATGGCTAATGAAGTGATCTTATACTAAGCAGCTTAACATGCACAGTAAAGAGATTAAATGATTAAATTGTTTCACTTACAACCAATGCACTACAAGTGTCCCTGTCAGTCATTTTGGCCATCCAAATCACATACCGCGGTACAATGCAGTGAACTGTGGGTAATTGCTTGCGGTATGGGGTTATACTGTGCATTTTGAATGTCTGTATCTGTATATGAGCCATTGGTGTACTGTAATTAAAGCCACCTGATTTATTTGTTCTTTGGCACAGCTTTGGTGAAAAGAGTTATCATTCAGGCACACTAAACAAATTTGTATTAACAATGATAATGACAATCAACAATGATAAACAACACGCAGCCTTAATGTACAACATACAAATTTACTATTTACAAATTTGCCATATCACTGTAGTGTGCTCTCACGAGGCACCAGTTCTGTAGGGGTTTGGGCATTTACTGGGACAATTATTAATTGTAGCAGTAAATCACGAAATTGATTCTTTTAATGGCCTTAGAATCCAACCATGCGATATAACTCAAACAACGCACACACACAGGTACTAATACACGATGATACATTTATTAATACATAAAATAGGCATGTAAACCTAACAGATCTTATCGTGAGGGTTATCAGAATACAAAAGGCTGTGCTGTGCGGCTTGCGACGGTGCGCTGCTGATGCTCTCTGAAGACCGGCTAGTTAGTTTTGGCTGAAACTAGCAAGAGTTTGTGCACAGGAGAAAAGATGACTGTGGGTCCCAGCAAGTCAGGAAGAGGACCGGTTCGTTCCTGATGAAGCGCTAGTTCTGAATACTGATTCAGCTGTCCACAGTTCCGACCTGTTCACGAGGCTTGCTGCTGATGCCAACCTCGGGTGGATCCTTTGGTTACCCGTGGCAACCTCCGCTCTCGACTCTTAGAACAAAGCAAAGTTCTGGCACTCGGACACACTGGCTGTTACGTAGTTGTCCGGGCTGAGTCTCAGGATGGTCAGAAGGCGCGCTGCGAGAATGTCCTGCCCTTGGGAGCCTTTCTGCTCCTGGGCCGTCCTACCCTGGAATTGTCTCGCACCCCTGGAATTCTCCTCTGAATTTTCTTTAGAATAGTCTTGGAGCTCTGTGTTGCCTGTTTTTACCTGGAGGAACTTCAGCTCGTTCATTGGCTGAAAGTTTCATGGGCATCAGAGACCCACGTGGGTTACTCAGCCCTACCAGTCCCTGATTGGTTGATCAAGGTGAAATATGACTCACTTACTCCTGACACTTAGGAATGCAGTCCAGATGTCCATCTGGCACTCCCTAGACAGATAGGCGCCAATGGATGACCATTGATCATGATAGCCAGGCTTAGCTAAGTGCATCCCCATTTGGGAGCTGTCCCTTATCAAAGGAAACCTTAAATCAGCCTGCATGAATAGTTTCTCTGTTGCTGCACCACAGAGATGAAGAGACAGATGGGGCCTCATTTGGGAAAGCACAGCAACACTTAATTCCTGTATTTTAATAAGCCTTGCCGCTACATCACCCAGAAAATCCCAGACTACCAAGTATTCAAAACCATTATAGTGCCTACAGATACCAAAAGAAGACAAAGCCACCTTCTAAACGCAAAGAATACAACCGACAGTTAATTCTCTCTCTATATAAATCTGGATGCTACAAAGTGACTGGAAAATCTATGTCCCTATTCTAAACATGCAACTGAGGAATCTAGAATAAATGCTTTTAACAATTTATCTCCTAAAGGTCAAGCTGCATATTCTTTGCCTGTCAGCAGGAAACGCATAACAAGTGCTGTCCATTCATGATTTCATACAGCAATAATGTGCATTTAAATATAATGCAGAAAAAAACAAACAAACAAACATTGTACAGATGCAGCCATTCAAAATGCGCGGTAAAAACCCGCGGTACAGTAACCTACCCACAAGCCACCGCAGGGCACCGGAGGGCACCGCGGTAAGTGATTGGCTGGCCAAAATGACCGACAGGGGCACTCGTGGTGCATTGGTTGGTAGTGCAAAGATTTAATCATTTAATGTCTTTACTGTGCACATTTTAATCCGCTTAGTTTTGAATATTTATATGGATTTTACCACTAAAGGGAAATTTTAGTAGCTGAGCATAAAAAGAAGAGGAGCATAACGCATCTGAAGGTCGTAAACAATATTAATTTAGGAACATAAACATTACTGTATGTATGTAAACTGTACTGTGTATGGCTGGTCTTGGTAGTTTAAAGAAAAAATACACACCAGTCTTCCATTTCTCCCTAAACATTTTAAGCATGAAAGTTTTATGAAACGGTACCCAAATATGCGATTGCTGTATAGAATGAATTTTAATTTAAAAAAATTATTTAACACGAACATTAAGCTGTTTACATCTTCCGCCTGAGAACAGTCACCCGTTGCTACCCAATGCAGAAACACAGCCACTAACTAGCAAAGAGAGGACATTAGCTACCCAATATGATAAAGAAATAAATGATTATTTTGTTTATTTCTTTTGCACATTTATTTGAACATTTCCATCGATTGTACAAGCACTTGGAAACTGTCCAATCCCTAGTTCATCAGGCATTTTACCGGTCTGGCGCCGGTCTGTGTCTTCCAGGATATAATGCCAGCGAACTCTTGTTTTTATGTCCACTATAACAGACAATCTCCTTTGCTTTTAACCGAGCGTTTAATAATTTCCTAAAATGAAAATGATTTACTTTATTTCCCTCACGGGATCAATAAAAGTATCTATCATCTGTCTAAACTATGGGACAGAATTCTGGGGTCTCCCCATACCAGAGATTATGGTAGGGCTTCAGAATGGTGATTGGCTGACACCATCTGACACCCCTCTGATTGGAGAAAAAAGACGTGCTGGTTTGCTATACATACTGTACCAGGAAGAGGATTTCTTTCTATTCAAAACGTGTATTTTAAAAGTTTAAGAAGTAAAAACCTTACAGCGTACACAGATTTCTAAACTGATCAGGATCGTTATCTTTGTCTTATGCATAATAATGTTCACCGCTCTGTCCAGCAAATTAATAATAAACTTTATTTTATATAGCGTTTTAAACGAATAAGTAATTAGATTGCTCATAAACCTAATCACTTGCTTTTTCTTTTTATTTAGGCTCAGATTTCAACTATAGATCGTATTATTAATAACCATAATAACAACCAACCAACAAAAACAACCATATAAACATAATACCAACCAAAAACATAGATAACAACCACAATACAAAATAAAATATATCAAACCATTTTACTCTCGCAAAGTCCTCCAATTATCATAATCCCGCCCCTTATGCAAAACCAAACCTTCCTCACATCCCAGTTTATCCTATTTATCATAAACAAAATCCACCTCAATTTTCAACATAAAGCATTACACAAAATCAATACCTCAACACTCCATACTCAACAACGATAATTCACAAACAGCCAGAACATGTAACTACACATTCCCAAACAGACCTAATTTCCATAGCCCCGCCCCTTATACAAAACCAACATCCCTCCCCTGTTCTCTCCCTCCCCTGGCGGTTGTAATTGTTTTTATTTTCAAATAAATTTTAGCAAAGTCATGTATTTTAAAAATCTTAAGATTTTTATATTTATGTCTTCATTTAGTGGTTTCATTAGTGACAAAGGCTAAACTTTCTTGGAAAAATGTCTTTTATGTAAACCATGTTTGCTATTAATTCATTCAGGGCTAAAATATGTTCATTGTCTTCTAATGAAAGAAGGGTTCCTTTCGCCGTAGTCAGGTTGAAATTAGAAGCTTGCCACGCCCGGACTGTTACACCAACGCATTAGCATGTTAAAGCGATTTCATTGAGGAGCCTAGCCTTTAACTAGTAAGTACTGTACTTACTGGGTTTTTGAGGGGGGGGGAGGTGTCTTTCGCTGGAAATCTCGCCTCCTACTTTGAAAATACCCGTGAAACCGGTTCAATTCGTCACAGCCAGCACTCCTGCAGAGAGGGGGGTTGTACTTGGAATGTATACAGTACACGCGTTATGCTCTTCGTTAATGTCTAAGCCGGAACATATCATTATATCTCATTTTGTATTTCTTAAAAAAAAATCGTTTTCCAGGCCTAACAGTATTGTTTTTAACCTGTAAAGCGCTTTGAGGAGCCACTTTTAAAGGCGCCATATACAATAAAGTTCATTATTATTACTATTGTAAATTTGCTGGACAGAGAGGTGAACATTATTACACAGAAGACAAAGATAGCAATTTAAGTTGCATTGTGTATCGTGCTGCTTTAATACAGTTTTAAATAATTAAAAGTCTAAACAGTATCAGCTTTATTTATGGGTTTTAAATAAAGGTGATTTAAACGCGATTTAAATCAATATAAATGTTTATATTGTAACGCATAGGTGACTATTCATTGTTATTAAAATGACTTAAATTCGATCATGTTGTGATATTTAGAAATATACATTTGTTTGGTGCGAGTGAAGTTTTATTTAATCTCTGAACCATACTGATTCTTCTGGAAGCCAGTTTCCGCCAGGGAGTAAAAAAAAAAAACACACTATGGTATTCTCTCCAATGCAGTGCAGTTAAAAACATACCTCTGATGCTGCTCCTAAATGAATATCGTTTATGACCATCAGAAGCTTTATGCTCCTTTTCTTTTTTCCAGTGGATTGAACAGGGAGAGGCATTTCATGATGTACTTTTCACTGATGAAACAACAGTGGCTCTGGAACAGTTTTCAACCATGTCGTTTTATAAAAAGGGGAGATATGTACACGTTACTGAAGCTAAAAGTTTAGCCTTTGTCACTAATGTAACCACTAAATAAAGACATATAGAAATCCCTACGTTACAGACTGTATATGGCTGGTATTGGTAGTTTAAAGAAAAAATACACACCAGTATTCCACTTTCTCCCTAAACATTTTAAGCATCAGAGTCTTACATGTGGTTATTTCGGAAACGTTTGTACGTGCTCCTTCTGACCATGTTACTGTTTACTGTTACTGACCATATTAAGTTTAAGTGCCTGTGGGCACTTTTCCTGTCCGTGGGGGGTGGACCGTCTTTCATTAGAAGGTTAGTCTGTTCTACTCTGAGAATGTAGAGGGGGTGGAAAGTGCCCGCGGTCATTTAATTAGTATTAAAATTCGCACTGATTCCCTTGCGAAGATACGGACATAGGAATATTCGTGCGTGGTCAAAAAATGGCATAAAAACGACAAAGTGAAGGCTGTGAAAACATTCACAATGTACTTTATACACAAAGCAAGTATACCCCCCCCCCCTCTCAATTCAATTCAAGCTGCTTTATTAGCATGACAGATGGGTACAATCAGTGTTGGGTATTTACTTTGCTTTGAGATGCCACTTTTAAAGGTGATATATAAAATCAAGGCTTTAACTTGCTTTAACTCCGCAAGTCTGAGTTCTTGTGTCTGTCCTATCCGAACCCGAAAGTATTACAATATGTATCTTTATAGCAGGTGGTGTACAGCTTTTTAGTATAGATTACACTTTTCTAAAATGTATTTAAAAAATAAAAACAATTACAATCTAATCTTTCCACGTTTGATCCCAAAATAAATCTAAACGGGGAGAAAGCTATGCTGAAAGTTTATTAAGATACTTAGAAGACAAAGATATCAATTTATGTTGTATTTGTCTGATTGTGAATCAAAAAACACATATATTTAAACCCGCATTTGCGATTTAAATCAAAACGTTATTTAAATCAATATAAATGTTTATATTGTAACGCCTAGGTGACTATTCATTGTTATTAAAATGACTTAAATTCGATCATGTTGTGATATTTAGAAATATAAATTTGTTTGGTGCGAGTGAGGTTTTATTTAATCTCTGACTCAGTGATGGCCTGGCATGGTGAGGTGCGCTGGCAGCTATGTGGTGTTACGCAGTGGTGGCCTGACACGGTGAGGTGCCCTGGCAGCTGTATGATGCAGTGGTGGCCTGGCACGGTGAGGTGCGCTTGCAGCTATGTGATGCAGTGGTGGCCGGGCACGGTGAGGTGCGCTGGCAGGTGGGTGATGCAGTGGTGGTCGGGTATGTAGAGGTGCACTGGCAGCTGTGTGTTGTGATGCAGTGGTGGCCTGGCACGGTGAGGTGCGCTGGCAGCTGTGTGATGCAGTGGTGGCCTGGCATGGTGAGGTGCGCTGACAGCTGTGTGCTGTGGCGCAGTTGTGGCCTGGCACGGTGAAGTGCGCTGGCAGCTGTGTGATGCAGTGGTGGCCGGGCACGGTGAGGTGCGCTGGCAGGTGGGTGATGCAGTGGTGGCCTGGCACCGTGAGGTGCGCTGGCAGCTGTGTGGTGTGACACAGTGGTGGCCTGGCACGGTGAAGTGCGCTGGCAGCTGTGTGGTGTGACGCAGTGGTGGCCTGGCACGGTGAAGTGCGCTGGCAGCTGTGTGGTGTGACGCAGTGGTGGCCTGGCACGGTGAAGTGCGCTGGCAGCTGTGTGGTGTGATGCAGTGGTGGCCTGGTACGGTGAGGTGCGCTGGCAGCTGTGTGGTGTGACGCAGTGGTGGCCTGGCATGGTGAGGTGCGCTGGCATATAATGAATATATTCATGTGCATCCAACACACAGTTCAACGCTAGCAACTACACAAAATCTAAAATATGAGCTCTACTTGCCACTTACAATACCAACAGTACCAGCTAACTTTAGTAGTGACATTTTCATGGATCTTTTTAACAATAAAATTTACAACATCAGACTTCAGACACAATTAAACAGGCCTCAAAAAAGTCTGGTACAAACATTTTCAGCATGGTGAAACATGGTGAACATTTCCACCACTGCGTCACACCACACAGCTGCCAGCGCACCTCACCGTGCCAGGCCACCACTGCATCACCCAGCTGCCAGCGCACCTCACCGTGCCAGGCCACCACTGCGTCACACAGCTGCCAGCGCACCTCACCGTGCCAGGCCACCACTGCGTCACACCACACAGCTGCCAGCGCACTTCACCGTGCCAGGCCACCACTGCGTCACACCACACAGCTGCCAGCGCACTTCACCGTGCCAGGCCACCACTGCGTCACATAGCTGCAAGCGCACCTCACCGTGCCAGGCCACCACTGCATCACACAGCTGCCAGCGCACCTCACCGTGCCAGGCCACCACTGCGTCACAACACACAGCTGCCAGTGCACCTCTACATACCCGACCCCCACTGCATCACACAGCTGCCAGCGCACCTCACCGTGCCAGGCCACCACTGCGTCACATAGCTGCAAGCGCACCTCACCGTGCCAGGCCACCACTGCATCATACAGCTGCCAGGGCACCTCACCGTGTCAGGCCACCACTGCGTCACACATATTTTAGCGCCATATATTTCATGGATATTATGGAATATAATGGATGGATATCTTAGTTATCTTTCTAGTTCACAGGTTTGCATGCATAATTTAATTTTGAAAGCCACTGAGACATCAGGTACTACTGTTGTATTTATGAAAAAGAAACAAAACAAAAAACATACTAACAACGGTGCCATCCTACTCCTTAGTTAATACATTTTATTATTCATAAACAGTTAACATTGTTAGCAAAATATTTTGAATTATATTTAACCCTATTTTTTCTTTAGTTTTGTATTTAACTTATTATATGATAGTCAGACTTAATGTATATTTGAACAATGAAAATATATTTTTACAAGATTTTACATTAAGCACTTAAAATTAATATGGTTAATAATAGTAAACTGTAACATGCTGTAACAAGATCGGTTAAACTGCGAAGAAAATGCTTTCAGAGAAAATGTTTCAGGTGTGAAGAACATAGATCTCCAATGCAATTTCAACCAAACCTGTTCCCACACACCCTGCCCCCACTACCATTAGAATATACACAAAGCACTCAAATCTTTCGAGCTAATGATCAGGTGACCCGAGAGAGAGCGAGAGAAACACCAAGGGGTGCGGAACCAGGGAACTATTTACATGGAAAACGGGCGATCTCCCCAGACTGTCCGCCCGTTTCACTGTTACCTGGATACCTCTTTATTTAGAACTCACTAACACTGATTTTTAGTTTAGAAGGATTCAAGTAGGGTTTTAGATGAAAGGCAGCGACCTTAATCAAGCCCAAATCATAATTGAACCCATTCAGAGCCTACATTACATTTTAGCGTTTCATTCTGAGCAGAAGACCCTCACACCTGAAGAAGGGGGAGGTGTTTTTCGCTGGAAATCTCGCCTGCTTCTACTTTACAACCGGAGTGCTGGCTGTGACGAATTAAACCGGTATTACAGGTTTCAATCACAGACCATGTGACATGGGAGTCAGGAAACTAACACAGCGCCACCGGATTTGATAACGCTATAAAAACGCTATAAAATAATGTGACTTGGCACAGAACAAGTTTACAGCACAGTACAATAATAAATGCTGACCATGACTTTAGAAGCATAAATTGCCTTACACTCAATTTAAACACAAGCTGTCTTTAGCCCTCTAAGCTGGTTCATACAGAAATGTAGAGATCCAGGCTCAGAACACACAGCTTCATTAGCGAATACATATGCAGGACAACTAGAGAAGACGTTTTACAGAGGATGGATTTTTAGAAACATCCCATCAGTGACATCACTGAAGTCAACTCCTAGGTACTGTAACTGTCGTGTGGATAGTTTCACAAGAATCAGACAAAGGTTTAAGCATCGCTTGTTCTAGATAAAACTGCAAAAAAAAAAACAACAACCCATAATGTACTTCTTTTCGGCTCTGTTTGCCCAAATCATATATTCACAACGTGAAATCTAGAAAATAATATTACGTAACCAAAATCCGCAATATGGAAACAGAACCTGTGTAATTGTTGATAGATGATGTACTTGTAACATTTTTTCAAGACGAACTACAACATTTAAAAAATGACTTGTATGTACTTGATATCTCTAATCAATCCACGGGTCCCAGCACAAAACGAAAGTAAAACGCATACCGTTTCGCGCTTCTTATTAGTTGCTCAAAAGTAATTTGACCGTATGAAATGCATAATATAAACCTAGAAACATATACGTGAGCAGTACTTAAGCACTGTAGTATCGGTGTTAAGACATACCTCTCAAATACTGTAAATCAAGTTAAAAATATCTCAAGACCGATTCTGGTCATAATGAAACCATGATTCGTGTATGTTTTCTTTAAAGTACCGAGACCAGCCATATACTGTATGTTTATGTTCCAAAATTAATATCATTTATGGCCTTCACACGCGTTGCAGTATGCTCCTATTCTTTTTATGCTCAGCTACTAAGATTTCCCTTCAGTGGTAAAATTAGATATGAATATTCAATACTTAAACGGGCACAGTTAAGACATTAAATATACATATACATACTGTATACAGTACAGTTTGCATACGGTAATATGTTTATGTTCCTAAATCAATCTCTTTTATGAGCATGTGAAAGGCATGGTGAATCACTGTACTTTGCATGATTGGAAACAAATGCGTGATTGCGAAATGCTGTGGTGTTACTTTTACAAAGACGGTCAATGAAAAAAAGAATGTTGACCAGGGCAATACTTTGAGTTTACACTTACAGCTTGTCCAAGGTCATTCATTATTAATACTATTAGTAATATCTTCGTTAAAGACTTTGATGGCCACAGCTCAAACATGAGAGGTTGAGCTTTATTAGCTCCACCTTGCGGAAATTCCGGATACTATTATTTTGCTTGTCGTATTATAGGAGAATTTACGGTAACTCGCGGTATTTACCGGTAGCTTGCGGTAGACTGCGTACAGCGTACCGCAAAATAATGCGGTATCGCCCGCGCATTTTGAATGGCTGCATCTGTACTTCACTCTATTGCACATGTACAGATGCAGCCATTCAAAGTGCGCGGCACAGACACGTACCAGAGGTAATTGGCTACGGCCTCGCGCATCGTGACGCACGTTGACGCAAAATACCACAGTACGTGATTGGTTGACTGACAGGGGCACTCGTGGTGCGTTGGTCGGTAGTAGAAAGATTTAAATGTCTTTACTGTGCCCGTTTTAGTATTGAATATTTATATGGAATTTTACCACTGAAGGGAAATCTTAGTAGCTGAGCATAAAAAGAATAGGAGCATAACGCATCTGAAGGTCATAAACGATCTTAATTTTGGAACATAAACATACAGTATATGGCTGGTCTCGGTACTTTAAAGAAAACATACACACCAGTATTCCATTTCTCCTTAAACATTTTAAGCATCGAAGTCTTTAACTAACGTGATACCGGAGTCAACAAGCATACTTTTAGAATTTGATTAAAAGGGAATATAATATTGAATCGCGTATCTAAAGAAATTAATAACAATATAATTATATGCATGTACCACAACACAGGAATTGTACACGCTGTACGATGTCTGTTGATAATGTTTTGTAGGGCTTTTTCAACACCCCTCATGTGACCTTGCCGGTGGCGCTGTGGGTTAGGTTCTAGACTCCTCTGTCACATGGTGGGTGTTTGAATCCTGCTGGAGCCATGACTTTTTTTTTTAACAAACATTTCTTTGAAAAAATAAAACGTTTCCCTGGCTCAGAGATTAAATAAAACTTTACTCGCACCAAACAAATTTATATTTATAAATATCACAACATGATCGAATTTAAGTCATTTTAATAACAATAAATAGTCACCTATGCGTTACAATATAAACATTTATATTGATTTAAATCGCGTTTAAAACCCATAAATAAAGCTGATACTGTTTAGACTTGTAATTATTTAAAACTGTATTACAGCAGCACAATGCACAATGCAACGTAAATCGCTATCTTTGTCTTCTGGGTAATAATGTTCACCTCTCTGTCCAGCAAATTAACAATAGTAATAATAATGAACTTTATTGCATATGGCGCCTTTAAAGGTGGCTCCTTAAAGCACTTTACAGGATAAAAATAATAACAACAATACTGTTAGGCTGGGCAAACGATTTTTTTTTTTAAAGAAATACAAAATGAGATGTAATGATGTGTTCCGGCTTAGACATTAACAAAGAGCATAACACAGGTTATAAAGGCCATAAACGATATTAATTTTGGAACATCAACATATTATGTAAACTGTATGTTGCTGTTATTGGTATTTTAAAGAAAAAATACTGTAAAATCCTGGGTTCGGTACAATGTTTCAGGCATTCATGTGAAGGACAACAGAGCTTTCACTGGCCGATTATCAAACTTTATTGATAAAACAAAAACAAAAATTATCCGACCAAGCCAGAAGAAGACAGAATAACGGACACAGCGCGAGCCTGCATTCTCTCCTCAGCCGTCCACACCACACTTTTCCCTAGGTCAGAGATTAAATAAAACTTCACTCGCACCAAACAAATTACCACACACTGAACACTTAACATGTTAACCCAAATATGTCTCACAATACTTTTATGGTACATTACTTTGGAACCACTTCTCTGGTTCCCATCTCTCCAGCTTCTCTCTTCTTGACTCAGCATCCCTAAACAAACTAGTTACGCGCATGAAACCCACCACATCTATTTTAGATCCCACTCCCACCACTTTATTCCAGTCCTGTTTCTCTTCTCTCTGTCCCATTGTCCTCAATATAATACATGAATCCTTGAGCACCGGCATTGTACCAACGGTCCTCAAAACTGCTGCTATTACCCCCGTGCCAAAGAAGCCTAACATGGCTCTCGACAATCTTAACAACTTTCGCCCCATCTCCAACTTACCCTTTCTAAAATTCTAGAACGTGCTGTCACACTTCAGTTACATAACCACCTCATGACAAACAACCTTTTCGAACCCCTCCAATCTGGCTTCCGTCAACTTCACAGCACAGAAACCACCCTAGTCAAAGTCACCAACGATCTCCTAATAGCTTCTGATTCTGGTTCTCTTTCCATACTCATCCTTCTTGATCTCAGTGCTGCCTTTGACACTGTTGACCATAACATCTTACTTTCTCGTCTCGAGACTGTGTTTGGAGTCTCTGACACTGCCCTCAAATGGTTTAAGTCTTACCTCACTGATCGCTGTCACTTTGTCTCTCTCAATGGGTACAGGTCTGAAATTGGTCTTGTCAAGTCTGGTGTCCCCCAGGGCTCAATACTGGGCCCCTTGCTCTTCAGCATTTACATGTTCCCACTTGGTCAGCTTTTAAGATCACATGGCCTCAGCTTTCATTTTTACGCTGACGATACTCAAATATACATCCATACCAAACCTGACACTGATGTGGCTGTCTCTATTCTATCTAATTGCATCTCTGACTTAAAAATTTGATTAACTCAAAACTTCCTTCATCTTAACTGTGACAAGACTGAAGTCATGCTTATTGGTACCCCCCATCAACTTCGTAAAGCCAGTCCTGTAACCCTGTCTGTAGATGGCTCTGTACTTGAGCTTCAATCAAAATTGAAAAACCTTGGGGTTATATTCGATTTTGGCTTAACATTCGACCCACATGTACAGCATACTGTCAAAACATCTTTTTTTCACCTTAGAAATATCGCAAGACTACGCCCTATGCTATCATTAACTGTGGCTGAAAAGCTGATCAACATATTTGTATTCTCTCGAATTGACTACTGCAATGCTCTACTCCCTGGGGTATCTAAATCTACTCTGAACAAGTTGCAGTATGTCCAAAATTCAGCAGCCAGAATCCTGACCAGGTCTAGTGCAAGTGTTCACATTACTCCTATCCTGGAGTCCTTGCACTGGCTTCCGGTCAAATTCCGCGTTGACTTCAAAATCCTCATGCTCACCTATAAGGCTTTACATGGCTTGGCACCTCAATACCTGTCTGAACTTTTATCGCCCTACTCCCCACCTCGCAACCTCCGCTCTTCAAATTCTGCCCTCCTTACTGTCCCCCAAGCCCGTCTACATTGTATGGGCGACAGGGCCTTCTCCTGCTATGCCCCCAAGCTCTGGAACTCTTTGCCCAAGGATATTAGAGAGTCACCTTCTCTAAACTCCTTCAAATCCAGACTTAAAAGTCTGAGTTCTTGTGTCCGTCCTATCCGAACCCGAAAGTATTACAATATGTATCTTTATAGCAGGTGGCGTACAGCTTTTTAGTATAGATTACAGTTTTCTAAAATGTATTTAAAAAATAAAAACAATTACAATCTAATCTTTCCACGTTTGATCCCA
This sequence comes from Atractosteus spatula, assembly GCF_055471065.1. NCBI lineage: Eukaryota > Metazoa > Chordata > Actinopteri > Semionotiformes > Lepisosteidae > Atractosteus > Atractosteus spatula. Next base: position 13,699,839 of record NC_142732.1, on the reverse strand, counting down.
AGATCCCAAGAAAAAAAATCTAAACGGGGAGAAAGCTATGCTGAAAGTTTATTAAGATAATTAGAAGACAAAGATATCACTTTATGTTGCATTTGTCTGATTGTGAATCAAAAAACACATATATTTAAACATGCGTTTGTGATTTAAATCAAAACGTGATTTAAATCAATATAAATGTTTATATTGTAACGCATAGGTGACTATTCATTGTTATTAAAATGACTTAAATTCAATCATGTTGTGATATTTAGAAATATAAATTTGTTTGGTGCGAGTGAAGTTTTATTTAATCTCTGACCCAGGGAAATGTTTTATTTTTTCAAAGAAATGTTTGTTAAAAAAAAGTCATGCTTCCAGCTGGATTCAAACACCCAATGTGTGATGGGGGAGTCAGGAACCTAACCCACAGCACCACCAACAAGGTCACATGAGGGGTGTTGAAAAAGCCCTACAGAAACATTATCAACAGACATCGTACCACATGTACTATTCTTGTGTTGCGGTACATGAATGCAGTATGCTCCTATTCTTTTTATGCTCAGCTACTAAGATTTCCCTTCAGTGGTAAAATTCCATATAAATATTCAATACTAAAACGGGCACAGTAAAGACATTTAAATCTTTCTACGACCAACCAACGCACCACGAGTGCCCCTGTCGGTCAACCAATCACGTACCGCGGTATTTGGCGTCATCGCGCGTCACAATGCGCGAAGCCGTAGCTAATTACCTCTGGTACGTGTCTGTGCCGCGCACTTTGAATGGCTGCATCTGTAGCAATTAGGCATGCAAAAAGCAAAAGACAAACACATGGAAGGGAAAGAATTGCAGTTGTCTAATATCTACTATGTAGAGGGTCCTTCAAACTATTACAAACTACAAATATAAGCCCCCTTCCCCCCAAAAAATTACCTGTCCCTACAGTTTTATTGCAGATTTGATAAGCAGATCCTTAACAATGGCTCATCATGCAACCTGTTATCTCCTTAAATCTGTAACACCTCACCTTCCCCCTCACCCCCGTACCCATTCTCCTTGAAGCCACCTAAAATCTCTGAATTTCCAAATTGTGTCTCTCCCCTTATTATCTAAGAAAAGGAGGTCCTTCAACTCTTTGCAAACCAAAACTGCAAGAAAGCTGCTGGTCCATATCTCGTTTCTCTAAACACCCTGAAGCACTGTACTGCTCAGCTCTCCCCAGTGTTCACAGACTTATTAAACCAGTCCTTGGTCCAGTGCAGGTCCTTGCCTGCTTCAACTCCTCTACTATCATCCCTGTTCCAAAGTTTTAATGGCTATATACAGATGCAGCCATTCAAAGTGTGTGGCACAAACACGTACCGTGGGCATTTGGCTACGTCATCGCGGTCATAACGCGTCATATCCGCGGTACTGGATTTGTTGACCAACAGGGGAATTAGTGGTGCGTTGGTCAGTCGTAGAAAGATTTAAATGTCTTTACTGTGCCCGTTTTAGTATTGAATATTTATATGGAATTTTACCGCTGAAGGGAAATTTTAGTAGCTGAGCATAAAAAGAATAGGAGGATAACATGTGTTAAGGCCATAAACAATATTAATTTTGGAACAAAAACATACAGTATTACAGTATGTAAACTGTATATGGCTGTTCTCGGTACTATAAAGAAAAAATACACACCAGTATTTCATTTCTCCCTAAACATTTTAAGCATTGAAGTCTTTAACTAACATGTGAAATAACGTGTATAAAAAGTGGTAGTTTTAAGCTTTTCTGTGAATACGCTCGATACCGGAGCAAACAAGCATACTTTTAGAATTTGATTAATAGGGAATATAATATGGAATCGCGTATCTAAAGAAATTAATAGCAATATAATTATATTCATGTACTACAACACAATAGTACATGCTGTACAATGTCTGTTAATACTGTATGTGTAGGACTCTTTCACCAGTACACATGTGACCTTGTGAGTAGTGCTGTAGTCTAAGTGCCAGACTTGTAAGTAAGAGGTTGGCTGTTCAAATCCAGACAGTGCCATGACTTTTCTTTTAACAAATATTTCTTTGAAAAAATAAAATAGCAATATTATGGACAATTAATTGACTTTTTATATTTCTAAAAATCATAACATGTTTGAATCTAAGTCATTTTTTTAATAACAATGAATAGTCACCAAGCATGCTTACACAGCTCCCTGGGTAAGCTATCACAAAGACTTAGAGAACATAACATTTTTATTATCAACAAAATGGTAAATACGTTTAAATTGGTGTTATTAATTTTTCACTTGAGTGTATGGAGGATTGTCAGCTGTCACTGAGAGCAGACCCCCCCCCCTTAGGCTGCGCAAATTATTTTTAAAAATTTTATAAAGAAATGGCGGCTGTATGCGTTACAATATAAACATTTACTGTCAAACTTTAAATCAACAATTGATTTAAAGACGATCTGTCAAAGTGCAATGGAATACAATATTGTTGTTGTTGTTATTGTTGTTTTTATCCTGTAAAGCGCTTTAAGAAGCCACCTTTAAAGGCGCTATATAAAGGCACTGATTCCTATGGAATGTGTTTTCTTTCTTTTTTTCAGCATGGAATAAACCTATTACTTGATTCTTATGGTTTGTGTGAGAAGCCAGGGTATCAGCTTGTTCCCCCCTCCCGCCCCTCCCTGTGTACAGTAGAGCCTCCTGTCCTGTCTGGTGGAGCTCATACAGCTGTGTCTGGAGAGAATCCAGGGTATCAGCTTCAACCACATGGCTGGGCAGCTTGTTCCCCCCTCCCGCCCCTCTCTGTGTACAGTAGAGCCTCCTTTCTTGACTGGTGAAGCTCATTCAGCTGTGTCTGGACAGAGCTCCCTGAGCCAGCTGGTTCTGAGGCTCACTGACCTGAGCCACACCGACACCAGCCAGCCTCAGGACAGCACTGCTATAAATAAAAACCGGTTTGACGACTCTTAAGTATACTTAAGCATACTGTGGTTTCTGTTAACACAAGTTTATCAGTGAAAAGACAACGGCCATTCTCAGAGTAGAATAGTTGTTCTTTCCAATCAAAGACAGTCCCCCTTCCCCACACGGAAAGACAGACAAATGTTTTCACTGCCTATTCAGCTACAGGCTACAGGCGTGCGAAAAAGCTACAGGCATGCCAATCACAATCGTTTTTATTTTTAAATACATTTTGGCAAAGTCATGTTCCATAAAAGTACGGTAATTAAAAACCATCAATACTTTCGTTGGAGTTTAAATAAAGTTGATGTTTTCTCTTTTGGCTAGACTTGACTATTTAGCCATGAGATTATGTTTATGTCTGTTTTTATTAATCTTCCTTGTTATGCACTGTGAGAATGATAATGTAATGATAATGTAGCCTTTGGCTACAAAACTAAAACCAAAACTAAAAAAAGATACACTCTACAGACATCCATAACAGCGACATATCATAAAACATTTACATTTATTGTTAAATTATTACTTTAGATAAATACTTTCAGTTACTGAAACAGGCCGCTAATAGATAGATAGATACTTTATTGATCCCGTGAGGGAAATTGCAGTGCAACAGCAGCTTAACACACACAACACAGCCACAGTGTAACGAATTATATAATAATAGTACAATACATACAATACAATACAAGAGTTACTCACAGTCCGGACACACAAAGAACAAACTAGAACAGAACAGTACACAGAAAAATCGTATCACACATATGAATATAAATATAGATGTAAATATAGATATAAATATAAATGTATTGCACAGGTCCTGGCATATATTGCACAAAAAGTGGTTGTAAACGGGAAAAAGAAAAAGAAAAAGAAAGAGAACAGATGTAGCAGTAGATGTGTAGATGCGTTTAGTCCAGAAACAGGTCACTGTCGATGTTGCCTCTGCCAAGACGCAAGGTGGATGCGTTGTACAGTCTTATAGCAGAAGGCAAGAATGACCTCCTGTAGCTCTCCCTGTCGCACCGTGGATGAATCAGTCTATTGCTGAACGTGCTCTTCATTCCTGCAAGCCTGTCATAGAGGGGATGGGAGAAGTTGTCCATGATGGCCTCTAGTTTGGACATCATTCTCCTCTCAGCCACTACCTCCAAGGGGTCCAGGTCAGACCCAATGACAGAGCTTGCTCTCCTGATGAGCTTGTTCAGCCTTTTAGAGTCCACTGCTCTAATCCCAGAGCCCCAGCACACCACTGCGTAGAAAATGGCACTCGCTACCACCGACTGATAGAACATATGTAGCATCTTACTACACACATTGAAGGACCTGAGCCTCCTAATAAAATTGTTGCAATTTTTTTCTCGTTTGGAAGACAGAAAATTAAAAATGAGATATAATGATGTGTTCCGGCTTAGACCTTTAAAGGTACCCCCGTCATGGAAGAATCTGACCTCGGAACGTTTGCACTTTGACAGATTGTCTTTAAATCAATTGTTGTCAGAATATCCCCACCTCCAAACGAGATCAAAATTGCAACGATTTTATTAACTGGCTGTTTCAATAACTTAAAGTATATATTTAAAGTAAAAATTTAACAATATATGTAAATGTTTTAAGGTATGTCTATGTCTGTAGATTGTAACTTATTTTTAGTTTTTGTTTTGTTTCACGTTAATTTTATAAGGGAGAGTGTCATAGAGACTACTCCCTTACCCCCTATCTTGATTTAAATACTTTTATTTTTTCACAATCTGGCAATGCCAGACAGAATTCACATTCACTGCAGCCAAATGGCCTTGCAGATCAGAAAATCAAGGAACAAATTAATTATTGAGCCCTGCTCCTCAATGGGATAGCTTTAACTTGCTAATGCGTTGGTGTAACAGTCCGGGTGTGGCAAGCTTCTAATGTCTCCTGACTTCGGCAAAAGGAACCCGTCTTTCATTGGAAGACAATTAACACATTCTAACCGTACATGCCCCCTGACCCTGTTTTGCGTCAGTTAAGATGAATAAGAACCTATTTCCCTTTGAAACTTATCAAAAAAGACACACTTACCAGAGCTTGCACAACTACTGTATAACTAAAAAAGACCTCTTCACTGTGTGAAAATACTATCTTTATAAGTTTATGCAGGTAAATAATTGCTATTTGGAATGATTTTTTAATCTATCAATTAAATCAATCTATCAACATTGCCCGACGTTAGAAAGCATCTTGCATTACATGAAATTGAAAAATAATTTTATTTCGAGAGACTGGATAAGTAATTCAAGTGTTTTTTAACTTCCTGAAAAACAAGTAATAATTTAACAATGTATGTAAATGTTTTATGATATGTCACTGTTGTGAATGTCTGTAGAGTGTATCTTATTTTTAGTTTTGTAGCCAAAGGGCCTTGCAGATCAGATCAGATTCCCTTCCCCCACGGAAAGACAGACAAATGTTTTCACTGCTCGCCCTCTCTCTCTCTCTCGCTCGCCCTCTCTCAATTTCAATTCAATTCAATTCAAGGTACTTTATTAGCATGACCGATGGGTACAATCAGTGTTGCCAAAGCAAATAAAAAAATGAGATTCACATAAAACAAAACAAAAAATAAAAGTAATATCAAATCTACAGACATTTACAACAAAGACATTATAAAATATTGACATATACTGTAGACAGAAGGAGCATTATTGGGAGACAGACTCACTGTTCCTCAGGCTGTGACAGGAGATCACATACTGGGCTGCCAGTTCCACTGCGTTCCCTCCTCCCTCTCCCAGTAGGATTGGGACCCGTTGTGATTCTGGCAGGTGTGGGAACTCTGGGACTAGATTTCTGAATTAAGGGAAGAATGTTTCTCTAATCCCAGACTATCTGTCACAGTGCAGTAGGAAGTGCACCTTTGTCTCTATTTCTCCCTGCTGGCAGTTGGAGCACAACCTGTCCTCTCTGGGCAGCCAGGTCTACCTGTGTCACCTGGTTTCTATGGCCAGGCTGTGGTCACTGAGCCTGTACTTCGTCATGGTGTGTTTCTTTTTGTTGCTTCTTATCTTGGTCAAATATTCGGCTAGTGTGTATTGTCTGTTTAGGGTTCTGTAGCATTCCAGTTTATGTTGTGTTTGTGTGTGTGTGTCCCAGTGTGTGAGATATTGCTGTTTGATCTGTGTTGTGATGTGGTTGAGTCCGAGTTGTGGTGCTCTAGCAGTGCTGTCCTGAGGCTGGCTGGTGTCGGTGTGGCTCAGGTCAGTGAGCCTCAGGACCAGCTGGCTCAGGGGGCTCTGTCCAGACACAGCTGAATGAGCTTCACCAGTCAGGATAGGAGGCTCTACTGTACACAGAGAGGGGCGGGGGGACAAGCTGCCCAGCCGTGTGGTTGAAGTGTATTCTTTATATACGCGATTCCATATTATATGAGCAGAAAAGCTTAAAACTACCACTTTTTATACACGTTATTTCACATGTTAGTTAAAGACTTCAATGCTTAAAATGTTTGGGGAGAAATGGAATACTGGTGTATATTTTTTCTTTAAAGTACAGAGTCCAGCCATATACAGTTTATATACTGTAATACTGTATGTTTTTGTTCCCAAATTATCATCGTTTATGGCCTTAACACGTGTTATGCTCCTATTCTTTTTATGCTCAGCTACTAAAATTTCCCTTCAGTGGTAAAATTCCATATAAATATTAAATACTTAAACGGGCTTAATAAAGACATTAAATATATATATATACTGTATACAGTAATATGTTTATGTTCCTAAATCAATATCTTTTATGAGCATGTGAAAGGCATGGTGAATCGGAGATTCTCAAAAATTACTTTACTGTTGCATGATTGGAACCAATGCGTGATTGGATTAATGAAATGCTGTGGTGTTACTTTTACAAAGACGGTCAATGAAAAAAAGAATGTGGACCAGGGTAATACTTTGAGTTTACAGCTTGTCCAAGGTCATTCATTATAAATACTATTAGTAATATCTTTGGTAAAGACTTTGATGGCGACAGCTCAAACATTAGAGGTTGAGCTTTATTAGCTCCACCTTGCGGAAATTCCGGATACTATTATTTTACATGCGGTATCATGCGGTACTATGCGAGAATATATGGTATTAATACGGTAACTTGCGTTACACCGCGAGAAGCGCACCGCAAAATAATGCGGTATCGCCCGCTTGTTTTGAATGGCTGCATCTGTGCCAGTTGCATTTACGTTGAGCCTGATATTTCAATACCTCCGGACTATCACAGATTCAAATCTTCAGAACCTTACGATTTGCATACAGAGTCAGTCGGCCAGAGGGTGATGCAGTTTATATTTGCCTCCACTAAAACCTGTATCATCTGGAATCTCCAGGAACATATAAGAGACTTTTTTTTTTGTGTTGATTTTAGTTCTCCATTTTCACCAACAGAACTCCTCTGCAATGAACTGTCTAATTTAAATGTTCCCTGCCCCATCTGTCAGTGGATCATCAACTTCCTAACAAAAAGCAACATGTGCGAATGGGCTCCTATTTGTCAGACTACTTACCTGTGAACACTGGTGCATCTCAAGGCTGTATTCTCTCCCCATTACCCTACTCCCTGTATCCTAGTGACCACCTCCAGCATCTCCCCTGTCACACTACTTTCTAAGGTCAATGAAGTTAATTATTACATTTATTTTTATAAATAGAGTGTTTATTATTCACAAGGGGCAATTTGTTGAAAATAAGTACAATTTGTGTATTGGCCGTACTGTATATCAAACCCCAACCACTCACATGCCTCTCAAGAATTCTACCACTGAACCACCAATACATTGTTCTGGTGGTTTGGGTATCTGATATTGGTATTTGAGTGGCTGTGCACTGCAGCTGTTTTGGCGTGTAGCTGTGGTACTTTGAGGATTCACTGCACCAACTAGCAGTTTTATAAAGCAGTGTAGTCCTGCACCAGATTATTTGAAAATATAAAAATGCTTTGACGCACGTCTGTGTGTATGATGGTGAGAGAAGGTGCTGCACATTTTAAATGGCTACATTTGTATGGATGTTAATAGGCCTGGACATTAGATACAGCATATCAAATGCTATATCCTAAGTTTTAAGCATAGCATATTTCTTCCCTATATTAAACATTATATACTATAATTATTGTGAAATAATGTAATATTATGTTGTAATTACACTATAATATTTTTTTTCCATGGGGGAATAAGACTTTTGTAGTACCCAGTTTTAAAGTACTGGAAAAGGATTGAACTAGCATAGCCCTTCAGGAAAACAAACAGACAATAAACACATTGGTTAAGCAGAGCATTCCTCTGTACACCGATAGTTTTTGTCTCTTTCTGTCTGAGTGAAAGAACAACACAGCTTTGAAAGTGTTCAACCAAATCTATGAAAAGATTATAGCAACTATTGTATATGAAGCATAACATACAGTATACAGGATGTAGCATTACTTAATGAGAAAAAAAATATTCTTCAGTGCAAAATAAGAAAGTAAAACAGAATACAAAAGAGATTATGCCACATTTGAATTCAAGAAAAGAGGTGTGCAACATGCTCCATACTCCCACAACCCATTTTTTAAATAATTGCCTCCTGTTATCAGTATTACATGCATTTCCAAGTAGTTTTTCATCTGTTTCCTCTGGTTTGTGTATCACTGTTGGCTCTGTGAAAGGTAGCAGGTCTGACTTTGGCAAGGAATTGGAATACATGAAAAGAAGCTTTGGTTAAGCAATGGGATCTCTAAAATGGACTTTCCTGCAACATTCTGGGAGAATCCATTGGGAAGGGTGCTACCGTGATGTGAAAACTATAAAACTACATTCAGGAGTCAGATCCATTATCCACTATACATGTACCATCTTGACAAAAGACTCCACAGAGAAACAGAAGTACAATTAAAAAAAAACATCTAGTTGTGATACTGTACATGGTATGTGTTTCTTTACAGACTGACGTGTACTATTTAAATGGAGTTTTTAATGAAAGTTCGGGAGGAATGAAGGCAGCCGCGCTCATTCGACACAGCTGCTGCAATTCTCACTAATCCCGACGTAAGCAACCGGTCTCCATATATATCAAACGTCACCCTCTCCTCTTCCTCGTTCGTTTTCTGCATCCCTCCTCCACCCCCTCTCCACCTTTCAGCTACCCAATTGGTCGCATGGGGGTCCTATCCTCCCCATCCAACGGCGGGGAGGTTGGCCCTCAGCCAAGCAGGTTACGCCAAATCTCCACATCCCAATAAACAATACTAATTTCTCCCAAGCTTTCGGCTGCTGTCATTCCTCGTGAACTTGCAAAAAACATCTGGGAGACATTGTGCTGATCAGGCTGGAAAAGTCCCCCATTCTCGCTGGAGATGACTGGTTCTGTTCGATGGTGACAGTGGAGTTTGAGGAGAAAACCTACAACTTCCCCTGTTACAGATGGCTAAAGGAGAAAGAGAGCCTTGAGTTGAGGGAGGGCAAAGGTACTGTATGTATTCCTTTTATAAACAGTAGACATTTCTGGGTTTAAAGGATACAGGTATTCAACTGTTTTCTACTGTTTAATGTGTTAATGTAAACTTAACTGAAAATAATGTTTATTTAATTTTAAAATCAGCAGATTATTTGTACTGTACAGACTGAGATTGTAACACTGAGCACATACAAGTGACAGGAACTGGAAGTTTCTTACCTTTCAGAGTTATTCTGAGGGCTGCTAAATATCTAATAACATGCCATCAGTGCAGTCACATTGTAGCTTGACGTTGCAAAATCTCAGAACCTAAGCATACAGATGCAGCCATTCAAAATGAGCTGGGTATGCTGCAGTACAACGCAGTGGGTGTGTCGCACTTAAATGCGTCTTAACGCTCCTTTGGCGTCTTCCGGAATTACCTTGTAAAACCACCAGGTGGAGCTAATAAAGTTTAACCTCTCATGTACAGCATTTGAGCTGTTACCAGAAAACACCAGGTTTTGAATCCCGATCACTGCTGAGGGACAATCTTTATCCAATTAAGAATTTATGTTGTATACTCTTTAGACTTTTAATTTTAAACTGTGTATTACAGCATGTTAATCATTAAACATTAAAAAATCGGTATATTTTATAAAAGCAGGATTGCTCAGTTGGACAAAAGTACACAACCTACCACTTTTATCATAAATATTTTAATTATGCAGAAATATTTTATGCATCAATGTACTTACCGAAGATATTACTAATAGTATTAATAAAGAATGACCTTGGACAAGCTGTAAGCTCAAAATATTACCCTGGTCCACTTACTTTGTAACCTTCTTTGTAAACGAAAAGATTATTTTTTCATTGACAAAAAGTAACACCACAGCATTTCGTTGATCCGATCACGTATTCGTTTCCAATTATACAAAGTAAGTTTTGAGAACCTCCGATTCACCATGCCTTTCACATGCTCATAAACAATATTAATTTAGGAACATAAACATATCATGTAAACTATATATGGCTGGTATTGGTATTTTAAAGAAAAAATACTTACCAGTATTCTACTTTCTCCCTAAACATTTTAAGCATCAAAGTCTTACATGTGGTTATTTCAGAAACATTTTTACTTGCTCCTTCTGACCATATTAAGATTATATACTTTGTGAATAGTGATAGTCTTTTAACCTTTTTTGTGAATTCGCTCGTCATCGGCATAAACAAAAGCATAGTCTTAGAATTTGATAAACAGGGAATATAATATGGAAACGCGTATCTTAACAAATTAATAGCGATATAATTATATTCATGTACTGTCTGGTGGAATAAACTGAAGAGTTAGTTAATGCGACACGGAATTATTAAGAATTATCACCTCTTTTTACACTTGAGAACATTCCACTCAGTGGGCGATGCATTGTTATCTCCATCACTTGGTAATTCGTTTTACACCACGGGAAGACAGGAGAATGTGATTGTACTGTATCTGTATGGAATGTGTGTTTCAATCAATACAGTAATTGATTAAAATCGCAAACAGGTTTTTAATTAAATGCCTTTTTTGATTCACAATCTGACAATGCAAACTGGGGTAAAGTTAGCTTTAAGTTCAAAAACGATTTTGGCATGCCTGTAGAATTTTCACAAAACCTCCTAGAGTTGTGAGAACACTTGCTTTGTGTATAAAGTACATTGTGAATGTTTTCACAGCCTTCACTTTGTCGTTTTTATGCAATTTTTTGACCACGCACGAATATTCTTATGTCCCTATCTTTGCAAGGGAATCAGTGCGAATTTTAATACTAATTAAATGACTGCGGGCACTTTCCACCCCCTCTACATTCTCAGAGTAGAATACGCTAACCTTCTAATGAAAGACAGTCCACCCTCCCCCACAGAAAGGAAAAGTGCCTGCAGGCACTTAAACTTAATATAAACTTAATAAGGGGCACGTGAAAACGTTTCCGAAATAACTACGTGTAAGACTTTGATGCTTAAAATGTTTAGGGAGAAAGTGGAATACTGGTGTGTATTTTTTCTTTAAAATACCAATACCAGCCATATACAGTTTGTAACATAGGGATTTCTATATTTATGTCTTTATTTAGTGGTTACATTAGTGACAAAGACTAAACTTTTAGCTTCAGTAGCACGTACGCCGTATGGCATATATGTTTGTAATGACAAAATAGTGTTGATAATATTTGTTGTCACTAATAATATCAGTGAACATGATTTCATGGAGGGCTTCTCAGAAAGTTGGGCATTCAGGTAGATTGCCAGGCGAAAGGATTTGTAAATATATTTTGTTAAAGCAAGTAAGTTTTTTGCAACACAAAAAATACATTTTTTCCAAGAAAGATCTGATGACGAGGAAGAAAAATCACTTTTTTTTAGTGCATAAAAAGTGGTTTTTAACTATCAAAGCTGCTTTTAAAATCATGCAATGTCTAAGTTAAGCTGATTGTACCCATCGGTCACGCTAATAAAGCACCTTGAATTGAATTGAATTGAGAGACAGAGTGAGAGTGAAAGCAAGAGAGAGAGCATTTATATCTATTCAGGTAGCTACACAGGGATAGGGTGGCAGTTGGGTACACTTTCTTGGGCATGATTTGTTTAGGCAAAAACCAGGCTAACAGGCTTGTTTTGTGATCTTCCTAAGACTGTTAAGCGCAGTGTCAAAATGTTTCCATATGAAAGGATTAATATGAAAGGCAGTGACGTCACCATCCGGAGGTGTGTGTGTGGCAGGCAGGTCGGTTTAGCCTTTGTCACTAATGAAACCACTAGATAAAGACGTATAGAAATTCCTACATACAAACTTCAAGCGTTTCATTTTGGCTATTGCTACGATATTGACAGCAGTGTAGTTACAAGGAACATGTCAAATCGCATGTGGACAACCCAAACAAATAAATCCACTGAAGGTTCACGTCTGGAGGCCCGGGACCACTTCTTGTTTTCCAAGGAATAATGGATCGTGAATTCTTCAAGGAAGTCGTGATCAAACAGCATTCTGCCCCATATATCAGGGAGCACTTTGGATCAAGGCACCGTTTCTTTCAGGACAACGATCCAAAACACGGCAGCAAAGGCGAGGCTTATAGCAGAAGGAGTGAACTGGGTGAAAATTCCAGTTGAATCCCCAGATTTAAATCCAATAGAGATGGTATGGCATTCCATGAAAGACTATATTCAGAAAATGGCTAAACCTAGCACAAAGCAAGAACTGATCTATGCGATTTAAAGTTTCTGGGAGGAAGAACTGACAGAACAAAATTGCAACAATTTTATTAACAGGCTGTTTCATGTTCTTTCTAAGATCGTTGAGCGGGGGGGCATTCAGGAATGTGAGTTATATGAGTCAGATTATGAATTAATAAAAGCATTTTATTAAAAACGCGTTTGCGTTTCTTTTCTTTTATACCAGCTGTATAATAATGCCACAATATGTCTTTTATGTTTCGCAAAAAACTGACTTGCTTTAACAAAATATATTTACTAATCCTTTCGCCTGGCAATCTACCTGAATGCCCAACTATCTGAGAAGCCCTCCGTGAAACCAAAATAACCACGATTGAACAAGTTTTGACAATAAGAGAGAAGAGAGAAATAATACGAGAGTCCCCATTAGCCCCATTTTAAATTAAAACATAAACGCGTGTTTAATTAAATGCCTTTATTCACAATCTGACAATGCAACTTAAATTGTTATCTTTGTCTTCTAAGTATCTTAATCAACTTTCAGCATAGTTTTCTCTCCATTTAGATTTATTTTTCATACCATCGCTAAACAAAGCAGGAGCGTATTGTACTTCCTCTTGGGATCAAATGTGGAAAGATTAGATTGTAATCGTTTTTATTTTTAAAATACATTTTAGAAAAGTGCTATCTATCATAAAAAGCTGTCTTTATTTAATACCACTTGATAATGAAACCACTAGATAAAGATAAAGATAAAACGCTAGATTAAGTTATATTAATAAAGATAAGAATTCAAGTTGATTCTGTATGGACTTTTAATTATTTTAAATTAGATTACAGCATTGTATACATTAAACATGAAAAAGTCGGTATATTTTATAAAAGCAAGATTGCTCAGCTGGACAGTATAAAGCAAGTATGATTTTAATGGTTGTAATCTCTATTCTTGCAAGTACAAACACAACATAAACTGGAATGCTACAGAACCCTAAACAGACAATACACACTTTTAGTTTAGCAGGATTTGCGCGATAAGCACATTGTTTAATGGAGATGACATTACCCACGTCTATTATTACTGTACAACACTACTTCAGCCTGCGTAGTCTGCAAAGGAACAAGTAATAGGTTTATTCCATGCTGAAAAGAGAAGAGAGAAAATGCAACGTTTCAGCTGTGAAGCTTTCTTCAGATGTGAGTGTCTTCAGCTCAAAATGAAACGCTAAAATGTAATATAGACTCTGAATGGGTTAAACTTTAATTCGGCTGGTCAGTGCAGTGATGTCGCTCCTTTTCATATGAAATCCTGCTTGAATCCTGCTAAACTACAATTTTGACACACGAAGAGTATTATTGCACAATGTTGTGAGTCTCTGGTGAAATTTCTCTGTGAACTGAAGAGTTAAAGTGTAAAGTGTCTCCTCCTTTTAAAATTGTTAATGCGACATGGAAGATATTACTGTATTATTATTATGTAGCGCTTCGGGCTCACATGGGTTTGCACCCTACACCCTGCGGTACTGCTGTGTACAAATGTTTTGATATTTAGAAATATAAAAAAATGTCAATATAGTGTCCATAATATTTGCTATTATAGTTTTTCAAATGTTTGTTCGTTAAAAGAAAGCTCATAGCGATTACTGGATTTGAACACGCATGCCACCTCACGCTTAGAAGTCAGGCACTTAAGCTATCACATTACAGACGCAGTGATGGAGCTTAGCGGTGAAACAGCCATACACATATCAATAGAAAATCTTATACTACTGTTTGTGCTACAGTACCTGAATATAATTATATTGTTATTAATTTCTTTAGATACGTGATTCCATATTATATTCCCTATTAATCAAATTCTTAAAGTATGTTTACTCCGATAATGAGCGTATTCGCAGAAAAGGTTAAACGATCACTCTTTACAAACTATATAAACGTACAGTAATATGGTCAGAAGGAGCACGTAAAAACATTTCCGAAATAACCACATGTAAGACTTTGATGCTTAAAATGTTTAGGGAGAAATGGAATACTGGTGTGTATTTTCTTCCAATACCAGCAATATACAGTTTACATAATGTTTATGTTCCAAATTAATATCGTTTATGACCTTCAGATGCATTATGCTCCTCTTCTTTTTATGCTCAGCTACTCAAATTTCCCTTTAGTTGTAAAATTCCATATAAATATTCAATACTAAGTGGATTAAAATGTGCACAGTAAAGAGATTAAATGATTAAATCTTTTCACTACCGACCAATGCACCACGAGTGCCCCTGTCGGTCATTTTGGCCAGCCAATCACATACCGCGGTACGCCCCGGTGGTTTGTGGGTAGTTGCGTGCGGTACAGGTTTGTACCGTGCATTTTGAATGGCTGCATCTGTATCTGGCTCTGGTTCGACATCTAAGATGTACAGTATATGGTGCTTGTGGACCAGTAGGTGGCACTCTACCCTCTGTACAACACATTTGTAAAACCAATGCCCCAGTATCAAGAACATGGGTACAGTTTTGTTGGAGATGCTGTCTTTCAGATGTGTTGAGGAACACAGTCCAGACTACTTGGTCCTTAAAAATCAAATGACACTGTTTACAAAAGTAGGGGAGAACTACTCAGAGACCTTTCAGAACTTTACAACAGTTCTGATGTCATGATTCATTTCCACTCTGGGCTTGCACAATCTGGCCTCTCTAAAAATCCCCCTTACTTCACTTTGTGGGACAATATCTCTCTTCTACATCACTGCTGCTCTGCAGTGGAAGCTGCAGGAGCAGAATGGTTGCTGTGTGTCGTCCAGCTGGGTGGTCTTTTATGTATCTTTAAAAATTAATTGGAAATCATTCATTTACTGTTTAGCCTATCCAGAAATAATGTGAAGAAGGAAACTACTCCCGCTTTGACAATACCAAAGAAAGGTTCAAAAGAATTAATACATAAACACACAATAAAACCAATCATAACACACAAATCACTAACATAAATCTTAACAAAATGTATTTGTTTTTAAACAATGTACGTGTCAATGCTTCTTCTTAAATGGTTTCTTCCGTACTTGCAATAATGTAGGTGAGTGCCTTGACTCAGGCATGATATAGCCAGCCTGAATTCAGCTTGGGTCCTTCAGCAGGGAAACACAGAAGCCTCTCCACTCTCCCAAACCCAATTGACAAATATAGAAAGAAAGACAGATGCGTCCCACACACAAACAGATAAGTGCAATAAAGGAAATAATCCAAACCTGTGTATGTGATGATTTTGTTTGCTTAGAGGTTTCAATAGGCACAGAACAAATATGAAGGGAAATGCATATAATGTATGTAGCTTGAATGAGTGATGAAAACTAGCCAGCTAGTAATACTGGGGGAAAAAATGGAAAACTGAACTGAAATGGATTCGTTAGTGCTGCCTGAAATGTGAGCCCTCTACCACTGTAGGTTCTAAATCTATAATTTATTCTAAACAATCCTGACATGAAAAACATCTTACTGATTTTTGAATACTTTAGAGCATTGGTTCCCAATGACCCACACACCTGCTAGGTTTTGTTCCAGTCGAGCTCTCCATTACACAATCTAACCCTTCATTGACTTAACAATAATGAATTTAATGTGATTAATGTGAACTGTTTGTTCCCATCTCTAAAAAGTTTCAACTTTAACCGTTGTATGTTGTAAGTGTAATAAAATCCTCAAATTGTGACTTGAAACAAAATATTTAATATTTTGATTTTCAATAATTACTTCTTAGATCAAATAAGGCTTCAATTCTAATAAAGGTGGGATGGAATGAAAACCAGGACTAGGATTGGGATTCACTGGTTTAAAGCAAAATGGTAACACTTGTTGCATGTAGTTATTCTCCAATAATATTAGTCTGAATTTGAAAAATGCCACAAAAAACAAAACATCCCAATCTAGCAGTCCAACATCAGAATCAGAACATGTTTAGCAATACTAAACTTTAACTTTAGTACTAATGGACGTCTACACATTAAAATGTCCTATGCATTGTCTACCAGCTAAGAAACCCCAGGAAGATAAACTTCCCATCCTGCAGAAACACAGAGAGAGTGAGCTGGAGAACCGCAAGAGCGGAGTAGGTATGATAAAACACAGGTCTGTGTGGAGCAAACAACTCAGGTACACACTCCCTACAATGTTTCCTGTGGTTGCTTATTGGGCATTAGTGAAAAATGCATTACAGATCACTGCATCATATAGGAATCAGGTCAATATGAATACATGTCATGTCATTCGCCAAACTGCTTTATAGCCCAAGGTGTCACAGAAAGCAGGAACCTACCTGGCACGCAATGAGCACGAGGCAGGATACACCCTGGATGGGGTGCCAGTCCATCGCAGGGCAAATGCAAGCTATTCATACATGGGGACAATTTGGAAGCCACTGTAAAAGCCAAGGGGGGAAATTTGGCCCGGACACCGGGATAACTCCCTACACTTAACGAGAAATGCCCAGTTTCAGAGACAGGACCTCAGTTTAACATCTCACCTGAAAGACGGTGTCCACTACAGTATAGTGTCCCCAGGGCGTTAGGACCCACACAGATCACAGGGCGGGTGCCCTCCGCTGGTCCCACTAACACCACTTCCAGCAGCAACCATAGCTTCCAATCCAGGTCCTGACCAGACTCAACCCTGCTTAGCTCAAGTGGGTAGCCAGTTCAGAGCTGCAGGGTAATATGGCTGCTGACTCAATATGAATACAGTATATGTGAAAAAAACTGTTAGTAGGTTTTGAGTTACCTAGTACTGTTCATTTCATTCAGTTCCCTGGCATGAAATCTGGGAATACCAACATTGCACTGGTTCATCAAAGTGAAAACACAAGCCTCTTCATATTAATGAGACAGGTATGTGTGGAAACATTGACATGTTTCCAGAAAGAAGGGCCAATTAAGTTTTTAAAATGGAGAACTGAAGAGGAGGGAAATGAAAGCTGAAACCTGCACCTTTCTTATAAATTAAACACTTTATATTGTTCCCCAAATTAATCAAATAGATTTTACAGAGCACTTTTCCCCAACTCCAAAAACTAGACAAGAACCCCTGCCCAAAGAGACCAATCCACTGAAGGACAAAGGACCGACACTGATAGCCCCTCAACTGTCCGTGTGAAGGCTTGTCAATGCAGTCGCCCCTTTCCCATCATGATCAAAAACCAGAACACCAATCTGGTGTGAACCAGTAATGTCTACTGGTAATCTAATGATGTAAACTATGATGATGTAATAAACTGATCTCTACCTGGCCTTGAAACATTAACTAGAAGGTAACAAGCAAAGGTTTATTCCTTGCTGAAAAGAAAAGAGACACATTTCAGCTGTGGAGCCTTCCTGAGCTGTGAGGGAGAGAGCATAACCGGCCTAATCCTAATCCTAATTAACGGGAATGAATTCCCGTACTGTTTACTGTTAACAGTTTTAGTTGGATCTTCAGGGAACAACTTCAGAATTGTTTTGTTCAGTTCTCCAGGGTTTAGGGTTAGGGTTAGTGTCCTTGAGTGTCCTGCATTATGCCCAGTATCCACATGTCATCTCCTCCCTAGTGATCATCCAGCTCCACTGGCCTGAGCTCCAGACATTCCAGCATCAGTTTCACCATCTTTTTCTGAGCCCATTGATGGCTGGAAACAAAGTCCAGCCTGGAGATCAATTACTGAATCCTTGTGTGAACATCTGCAAATTAAAGTTCAGCAGAAACCCAGGAGGTCACTGCAATCATCCTATTTCATCTCAAGTTCATAAGCTTCACAAGTTAAGAAAAAAAAGGAAGAATAAGTGTGTGTACTATGATTTATCCTGTTTTCATCCATCTTGGATGGATTCAAATAATCTCAGTGTGGGATAGCGAGAAACATGACCAAGTGGGGACTGGTAATGGAAGCTATGTCTCAGGTCTCCATCACTGCATCCCAATCGCATGATCCTCTACCACTTTGTTTTAAATGTTTCTCCCACAGATGGACAAATAAACTGGAAAATGTGCCAAAACAGGTTGATTTTGTGTCACCAGAGGATTTGCCCTCAGAGGTGCAGTTTTCATTCATCTCAGAGAGTGGATTTCCTTTTTCACCTGGCAAAATGTAAGACCAATTTTTATTTAATTAATTTATTCTCCAAGTTACTTGTTTAAAAAGACATACATGTACTTTATTGGTCTGAAACCTGGTTATGCAAAATTGGTCCTCAGTTTCATCCTTACAGTTTGGGTTTCAGCGACCTTTGCTTCTTGGCACAACCTGTTAGTGTACTTCATTACAATGACCATCTTCTTAAGAACATTAAAAATAATAACAAAGACAGTGGGCAATTTGACTTGTCTAGTTTGTTGGGTAGATAGTAGTTAATTTTATTTTTCTGTATTTTGAAAGAAATAACAGTCAAAATCAGAGGCTTGTCTAGGTTATATTTCTGAAGATGTGTTAATCAACTTATGACAAAAATGTTGCACCTACATCAACTATAATTCTGGCCAGAACACCTTTTTAAAGATATAAAACAAAGATATATCTTTGTTTTATATTTTAAATATCCGTCCCTCAAATATATATCCATCCCTCAAATATACAGTTAACATATCTTCCACTACTCTTCCGTTTCTAGACATCAACTTCTCCATTAATTACCCCCAACTCTCTACTTCAGTCTAACCCACTGATTCACACAACTATCTCCTGTATAGCTCATTTCACCCCAAACACATTAAAAACTTTTTTCCCTTTTGACAATTTCTTCGGCTACGAAAACTGCAGCGACAACATTGATTTCCAGAACCAAGCCTTCAAAATATACTCTTTTTTCATCAACAGAGGATACCCTAACAATGTTACTGACAGGGCCCTTGTCCGAGCTGTAGTGTCATATAAAATGACAGAGTCCTGATGTTGGTGAAAGAAGAGTTGTTTATTACGCTTGCAAGCGGGAGTGTAGCTTACCAAAGCCAGTCTCCCTGAACGGTTATAAAGTGAGTCTTTTTATACAGTGTAACAAACAAAATATTAGCACATACACAGACTTGCTAACTGTCAACTTAGCCCTTTCCGTTCTTATGCTGGTCTAACAGGAAAGACCTCCTTATATTGCACTTTGCCAGAACTCAGCATTCACAAAACAGGATGTTACAAGTTCCTCATAGAAGTTATGTGAAATCATGAATGGACAGCAGTTGCTATGCATTTCCTGCTGACAGGCAAAGAATATGCAGCTTGACCTTTAGGAGATAAATTGTTAAAGGCATTTATTTTAGATTCTTCACTCCCTCCTTAGAACATATTGTATCGACACCAATAATGTTCTAAACAATGAATTTTTTTTTCTCGTCATGATTATATTGAATTATAATAACAAAGTTAGTTACTTTGGTACATACAGCTTTAAGACAGTGAATACATAAAATAAAAATAATTAATAGTATTAGGCCATGAAGATATATTGTGCCAGTGATCCTCCCCAGGCTCCGAACACAGACTGCTGCCACTTTCCCACTCCACAATCATTGGGATTATTGTTGTGATAGTTTTGTCCTACGTCATGGATGTGCTGTGCTAAGTCTGTGAAATGTTCAGAAATGTCTGGAATATGAGTACTACATACTGCTGCTTATCACCCTAATAGAGGATGGCCTAAAACTGTGATTATAGCAGAAAGCATATGGTTAGTTCCATTCTAATACATTTGAGTCACACTCAGACTAAAAACAGAACTATTTACCCATGCCAATAAACCTCAATAATCACCTCTATCAAAGGGGATTACTCCTATGAGCATTATGTATAGCAATACAAACCCAACATGAGCTTTGATTATTATTTGTGGCTGATATGACAACACCAAGAAGGTGTTGATTCCATATCCCCCATTAGAGTAACTCTCTTTATGCTTAACAGGCACTCTTAACCCTCCCCCCCCCCCCCAGGAAGCCCGACAGTAATAGAAACGGTAACAA
The DNA here is from genome assembly GCF_055471065.1 of Atractosteus spatula. Lineage (NCBI taxonomy): Eukaryota > Metazoa > Chordata > Actinopteri > Semionotiformes > Lepisosteidae > Atractosteus > Atractosteus spatula. The sequence continues at coordinate 13,679,287 of NC_142732.1, read as the reverse complement.
AATAATTATTTCTGTTCACTCAGTCTCTGGTGCAGTGGCTCGGTGGCAGTGCGACGCGTGTAGATCCAGCGATCTCATCCTGTCACTCTGATGGGAGAGTTGGTAGTCAGGAGCACTTGATATGGTCCCTCCTTAGCGGGGTTACAACAACTGGCAGGGTATCTTCTTTACCCACACCCACTCGCCAGATACCAGATCGTGTCTTCCCTCTACTGGAGAACCCCAAGCATCCAGCATCTATTCACCAGCTCCAATTAACAACCTACAATACTATAATAGAGAATTAGATAGCAAATTCAACTGTCCGTAAGCCAAATTTGGCCCTCCAGGAAGTTTCGTTGGTTGGCCCGTGATGATATCAAACAGGTTCAGTTACACAGTTCTGTTTGATCCAGCCCAAAGGCTACACAGGACAGCAGGCAGAGCATCTACCCATGGTGTTCCTCAGTCTGATGTTTTGTTGATCCTTCAGAGTTCTGTTCCCTCATTCCACTGTTCCTGCAGACTGAGGGTGATGGGGGCAATGAAGGTCCCATCTCACCCCGAATAACACAGCCACAGCCTGACACACCTTCCCTGTGAAGTGTGTCCCTTTTTCATAATACAAGCGGCAGGGCAGCCCCCACTGAGGGCTTCAAGTGTTTGCCAGTACCAAAAAGTCCTTCAGGAGCAGGCCTTTTGAGCTGTAGCACCTGTACTTTTAACAAGCATTACATCGAGATACCACATAAGTGGCTACTGCTCAAACCTGGTCCCCACCCCCACCCAGTTTTGGGAAAACCGGCACACCATTTGACTCACACCTGGGACTCCGACATAATGCATTTGTCGGGCTACAAAGGGCATTAGGCTGTGAAGGCATGCAGGCATCCAGTGTGCTGGCAGCACCACACCCCATCATCATGCAGCAACTCCACTTTCTTTTCTAACCATGTCCATTTCTGTTTTAGAGGCCTCAGCCTGAATGTCCTGTAGATGTCCCCTTTTCACCAACAGAGGTTTCACAAGGGTCTCAAACTCCTGCTCTCCCAGGGCTGCTCGCCAGTTGCATCTGCAAAGTTGTTCCCCTGAGTTACTGGAAACATTTCTCTATTATGTCACTTACACTTTACCACAGCTACTTCAGTCGGCAGCTGCAAAGCTTATAACAATGCAGAGACAAACCCAGCATTCTTAACTGGAGTCCCTGCCATGGTGAAGAAATTCCTATTCCTCCACAGCCATCCAAAATGGTGGCATACACCACATGTGTAGATAGAATCTATAAATTGCTACAGTTTTCCATTTAGCATATTTACAAGTTTCAATTGAGTCTTTTCATTCAGTCTGTTGATTCAACACCAGATTATTCACAGTTTATACAGCCAGGCAGGTAGCCTGCACAACACATAAACATGGCCCTTTGGCCAACGCATTGAGGGGGCCTGAATAATAACCCACCAGACGATGCCTACCTCCATGCTCCTGCGCCAGCACAGCAGCTTACAACCCATTTCTTTCACTTACATATAGATTACATACAGATGATCCATGAAGGAATCCAGCCCAGGGCCAGTGCCTGCAAGAAAGCTTGGTTCAAATAATTAAAAATGGTTTCTACTGAAGGGGTCAAGGCAATTTTGTCTTTAGACTGCACTACCCTCCTTAAACCAATTCGTCACCAGGCGAACTCGTTCTGAGAAGGAATTCACCCTGGCTTTATTATGTAAATGGTTATATACCTTTTTTCCCATCAGAAGATCTAATACTTGGAGTAGCACAGCCTTATGGATTCCCTCACCAGGTAAAACAATCACAATACCCCAGAGCTTTATTGAGGTAGTTCATATAAATGTTATCTCATACAGTAATTCCTTATAAATTCTGCAGGGCATCCCAGCCCAATAGGTCTGGTGTGTCCCCCACCCACGTCTGTAGTTGAAACTGTACATCTTTTCCCAAGCTTATTGTGGCAGCTTGTATCTCTTTTAAACACAACCCTTGGCCCCCTACTCCTGTAGTCTCCTGCCACCCCTTAGAAAACTTTATATCATATATTTTTGCTGTTTTAGTCAATAAACAGGACAACTGTGCTCCTGTGTCCCCCAACAAGGGAATCTGGACACCATTTACTGTACACTGTAGGATTATTTCTCTTTTATTTAAATCCTGAGATAAATTTAGGGAGGTAACAAAGGGGTTACTTATCCTTTAAATCTATTATTTCACACAAGGCTCTTGTTTCAGCTTCTGACATGTTCTTTAACTGTGAAATCAATTATATTTCCTATAATTTTCCCAAAAATGCTCTGTTTTTTTACAGTAACTGCACACCAGTTTATTAGTATTTTTATCTTGGGGTTTTGTCCCCTTTTTCCCAAAGAGCTAGTTCACACACACCCCATCTGGATATGCCCAATTAGGATATTTATCCAAGTCTTCATTATTTCCTTGAAGGGGTCTTATATCTGGGTATAATTTTGATTACTGTCAGCTCCTTTTTCTTCTTCTTGGGAGTCTTTTTACCTCCCATTTGCAGTGCTCGCACTTTTGCAAACATGCTTCACAAGTTGTTAAATAAAATCTGTCTCCACTCTCTGAAATATCAGGAAAGCATAGTTGTACATTCTCGGCAACATCAGGTTTTAACCCACTCCGGTAAATTTGTTTTATTACTGTGGAAGTATCTTCATTCACTTCCGTTTCATCGGCTAGCCCCAAGTATACTATCCAAAAAGTTATAACCCTTTCTGTAAAATCTGAAACATCCTCAGTTTCCTTCTGCTGACATGCTGTTACTTTTCTTCAATCTGTTTTCGGTGGGTAATGCTCTTTCAAAAATCTCCACACTAATTCCCACCCTTCTCCCAGATACTATTTTAAGGCGTTCTATTTCTTCTTTTGCTTTTTGCTTTTTCTGCATATATAATTTTATTTCATTTCAGTTAATTATTTGTTAAACTTCTGCCTTTGCACCTGATTCTATTTGACTGTTTCATCCTGGTTCTGTCCATGTTCCATCAGACAGACCATATTTCATTTTCAACTTTTCTTCTACATCTTTTAACTTCTTTTTCTCTAATACCCAGTCTGAAACTTCCGTTAACTTGTCTCTACACCAACTCATCTTAGACTTTCATTAAGATGACTATCGCATAACAGAACCACTTTGGCTCTAGGTTTACCACATGAAATGGGCAGAACGCTATTCCAGACAATTTCTCAACCCCGAGTGGCAAACAACTACTCAAACCACTGAAGTCCTGGCTTTACTATGCAGCCCCACACCGCATGGGCGGAACGCTATCCCAGCAATTCCTCTATCTCAACCCAATAGGAGACCAGCCTCTGAGACGGAAGCGTGTTGCTAGGAAGGTCGTGCAAAAGCCGACGCAGGGGGGTTTTAGAGCTTTGTTTGCGTCCATGTTGTCTAGCACTTCAGAGGACGAAGACCCTGGAGCGGGGCTGGAGAAGAAGAGAATGTGTGAGGATGTGGTAGTGGAAGCAGCAGCAGGTAGGAATGAGAAAGATGAGAGAGGTACAGATGAGGAGGGGGCAATGAGCACACTGACGGGTGAAGAGGTGGAGACAGGAGAGGAAAAAGATGACACGGGGGATGTGTCAGAAGATCAAACAGGGCAGGAAGAGGGAGAAAAGGGAAGGGAGGAGACCGCCCAGTCGGTGGGTGGTGGATCCAGTGCAGATGACAGCGAGAGTTCGGCCGAGAAGCAGCAGGAAGACAGTGGAAAGGAACCCGGTGTCAGTGAGAAAGGTAGTCAGCAGGAAGATAGGGAAAAGGAGCTTGGTGTTTGTGAGAAAAGTGGGGGGTTCCAGAAAACGGGTGTGCCAGTAGGGGGGCCATTTCCCGGGGGTGGTTTTTGGGAGCCGACCCGGTTTGCTCCGGGACTTGGGAAAGGGGAATTTGCTCACGGGGGTGGTGGAACCAGTGCAGGTGACAGCAAGAGTTCGGCTGGGAAGCAGCAGGACGATAATGAGAAGGAATTCGGTGTCAGCGGGAAAAGTCGACAGCAGGAGGATGGGGAACAGAAACTCGGTGTTTGTGAGAAAAGTGGGGGGATCCAGTACACGGGTGTGCCAGTAGGGGGGCCAATTCCCGGGGGTGGTTTTTGGGAGCCGACCCGGTTTGCTCCGGGACTTGGGAAAGGTGAATTTTCTCACGGTGTGTATTCCCGCACGGTATACCCTGAAATGTCTTTTTTGCCTTTGATTTCTGTGATACCCGGAGTGTTTGACGAGTACGTGTTACCGGACGAAGTGCGAGACCTGATGCGTTCCGGGAGGTACAACACGGTGTCTGTGGATACGCAGAAGCATCCAGGCGGATTCATCTACTGGACTTATACAAGCCGGAACAGGAAACGTGTCGATGAACTGTGTCTGAAAGTTTGGAATGTCGTTGTGAGACTTGTTAAAGAGTTAAAGTAAAGTGTGCATTGGTTTTGTTGATTGTGGGGCGGTTATTGGATTTGCATTTGGGGCGGGGTTATGCAAAGTCTAGGTCTGATGGTTTTTGATTTATGAGCTGTAGTGTCTTGTTTTGTTTGTTGTTTGGAGTTACTTCTGGATGTGTATTGTGTGTCTTTGTGATTTGTTATGGTTGTTTTGTAGGTTTATAATAAAACAAACAAAAAAAAAATCTCAACCCAATAGGCAAAACACACGCAAACCACTGAAGTCCTGGCTTTACTGTGTAGACCCACACCACATGGGCGGAACACTTTCCCAGCAATTCCTCTGTCTCAACCTGACAGGCAAAACTCATGTGAACCACTGAAGTCCTGGATGTACTGCGCGTCCCTAATGCAATCTACTAAACAACTCTTTTCTCACAACCCCAGACCTTCTGTTCTATACTGCACTTGGGGCAGCGTCGGAGAAATACTGTTCAGCATTGTGGAGAGGAGAAGGGACTTTAAATAAAAGAGGAGTCCTTACCTCCTTTGATAGTAGCGCCTAACTTTTCCCCTCCACCGCCAGATGGAGTCCCCTAAACTGGGAGTACCCTGCTCACAGTGCCAAATTGTAGTGTCATATAAAATGACAGAGTCCTAATGTTGGTGAAAGAAGAGTCGTTTATTACGCTTGCGAGCGGGAGAGTAGCTTACCAAAGCCAGTCTCTCAGAACGGTTTTAAAGTTAGTCTTTTTATACAGTGTAACAAACAAAGTATTAGCATATACATCATATGACTTCATCACCAGGATGAGGTGTTTAGAGAATAAGTAGATTGACAAATGAATAGTCAAACTGAGAACAAGTTAGAGAAGTGATTCTTTCTATAACAGAAGAACATCTGCAAGTGTTGGGTGAGAGTAACCTGTGCTGTAATCAGAAAAAAAATATCTTCGTAGAATACCCACATTATGAAATTAAGGAAAAAAAGGAATTTTGTTGAAATCAGAATTTATATCTGGTAGAATAAAAATGTAAACTCTTCAGAAGATGGGTTAAATACTGACCACATATCAGCCAGAACCAAAGTCAGAGGTTAATCTTGGGTTACCACGTGTATCTGAACATGCGCTGCTGTAAACATGTTCTATAAAGATAATTGTATATTCAGGGGTGTATGATACCAGTTAGGTTAGTAAAGCAGATCTGGGCCAAAACCTGTTGAGACACACATTGAAATAAAACTTAAATTTGCAAACTATTTAAAAAATTGTATCCTCATTTTCCTATCACCCCAAATCCAAAACAGAGGACAAGGGATTTACAACACAACGAAACCAAAACCCCTGTGTTTCATTGTTAGAAAATGAAATAGCACCAATACAATACTTGGCAGCAGATATACAGTACAGTACGAGTATCTTTTTATTTGAGATTATTTTTTTGTGTCCAGGGGAGCCCCTACAGTAGGTTTTGTAGATCACAATTAAATCAATTTCCAAAGACATGGAACAATTCCATTGTTATTAGTTAAAACAGAAATTCATTGAATTAACTTAAAGATCATTTAGGACTAAAATCTAAGTACTCTTCAGCTCTCAAGAAACTTTTTTACATCTATCTCCTTTATGTGAACTTAACTGATTTTGTGTTTAATTCGTCAGTAAATTACAGCTGTTGCCAATCTTTAAACCAGATGACCTATAAGACTGCCTTTTATGTGTATGAAGTCGTAAACACAGACACCTGTGATGCCCTCATTAGGGTTCGTCAGCATGATACTAATAAAGCTGACAAATGAAATTGATAATTGGGCATTCAAATGACACTTCCCACATCCAGCTTTCTGGTTTGTGAGAGATTTAAAAACAATTTGATTGCAATGACATTTGGATTTGAACATCATTTTCAAAACTCTGAGAAGGTTCCATAGTTAAAAGAAACTACCTATTCTTAAAACATACCTTTACCTGAAATGTTGTCCTTATAAGAGATGACTACATATGGTTACCGTAAGGCAGGTTCTGAGATTTATTTGACCATTTCATTCCACCAGTCTAGTGGAGCTTGACCTGGAATCGTATGTCCTGGGGGGTCCTGGGAAAGTATGCAGTTTTATGAGAAACTCTACAATTATTGCAAACAGACAGATGTGTCAGGTACTGTATAATCTGAGTAATCGTTTTAAAAATCAAATCATCATAATAACATCATATTATGCTGAACTACCTAATTTCCTAATGGGTAAACCATCTAAAAATTATTTTGTGAGAATGGTTCAGTAAATTGCCAAACTGTATAAATTTACATTGCTTGTTATAAAACCATTAATAATGCTAAAATACAAAACAATCCACAATAATTACTAAATTTACAATTTCGTTTTATAACGCTAAACCAGGATCTATTGCTGGGGACATTTTTTTCCCCTCAAGTATAGTTCAATCATCAGTTGCTCATAGAATATCATCTTGTAAGATATAATTGGTAGTCTAACTCCCATAACATAGTAACTTCTGACTTTGGCCACAGCAGCTGGGGAGAACTTGAATAAACTCAGAGAGCACTTGCTTAGCAATGCAAACCCACTTAGAGTGCCAGTGTTTTTTCTTGAATGTAAAACATATTTCTTGTTAATACAGAGAAAGTGCAACGTAATTGGAAGGAAGACTGTTTTTTTGCATACCAGTATCTAAATGGCACCAACCCCATACTGATCAGACAGTGCAAACAGATCCCCCCAAACATCCCTGTTACCAATGACGTGGTCTGTGAATTCCTAGAAACTTCCAGCTCCCTTCAGGAAGAAATGGAGGTGAGTATGACTGTCACATGGATTAATGTAAAGCCATCCTAAATTGACTTCATTACTCTGCTCTCCTCCCCACTGATAGCTGATGTGTGGTGAGTGTTCTGGTGGTTCTGTGTCCAGAAAGTTAGGAGAAACAAGGCAGAACTCACCCAGTCTGTAGTAAAACAATGCAGCTGAAGCTTAAATTCTCCAGGTGGATGCTGCACATTGGTGGTGGTGGAGGGGAGTCCCCATTACCTGTAAAGCGCTTTGAGTGGAGTGTCCAGAAAAGCGCTATATAAGTGTAAGCAATTATTATTATTATAATACATATTTTTGAAGAAGGATGACCTGTACTTTTTGAAACATAAAAGGCTAAAGAATAAAAAATAAGAGTTTTAAGTTTCCACCTTTTCTAAGATTGGTAGTAAATGGATGTAAGTCAGCAACACCCAGTGAACCTCTTTTTCCTGCCCCCCCAATCTCTGTGATGCCACATAGAGTGACACAAGGCATTAGTCCAGGTTATCCCATAACAACAGACAAGTCCATAACAGCCCATTTGGAAGAAACAGTTTGTGGGAATTTTCTCCTTTTCCTTTCTCTCTTACAGAAAAAGTGTTGTGTTTCAGCCTCCTTTCAGGCAGTTTACCTCATTCTTTACCTTACCAGCAGGCCAACATAGCAACGACCAAAGCTGCACCACCTGAGTACATCTCATACACTCAACATATAATGCACCACTAGTCACAGTATCACATAACACCATTATTCACAGTCTCCGGCTTCTCAACCTCACATCGCAGACACACAACTCAGAACTCACTGGCACTTCATCCTCGTTCCCAGGGCTGTCCACTTGTAACTGCCACTGCACCACTGTCTTGAGGCCAGGCAAATTCTGCATTCACACATACCCTGTATCACTAACCAGTTCCGGCGCACCTCCTTTGAGAGACCTCACTGTCTCACACACAACTCGGAGCTGCTGGCTGACCTTTGTAGCAGCAATGCTTGTTAATAAGACAGAATTAAGCGTTGCTGTGCTTTCCTAAATGAGGCCCCATCTCACTCTCCATCTCTGTGGTGCAGCCACAGAGAAAGTATTCATGCAGGCTGATTTAAGATGTTTTCTTTTGATAAGAAACAGCTCCCAAACGGGGATGCACTTAGCTAAGCCTGGCTATCATGATCAATGGTCATCCATTGGCGCCTATCTGTCTAGGGAGTGCCAAATGGACATCTGGACTGCATTCTGAAGTGTCAGGAGTAAGTGAGTCATATCTCACCTTGATCAACCAATCAGGGACTGGCAGGGCATGGTAACACCACGTGGGTCTCCAATGCCCGCCAGACTCTCAACCAATCAACACACATCTGTGTCTTGGTCAAAAGGGAGCGCAAGCTCAGATCGGGGCTCTCCTTGGCCATTTTCGCGCATCCTCAGAGACAATCACGTGACAACTGCTGTTGTCTGCACTGGGACTTGGACTTTGTTCTAAACGCGTGGCCGAGGATCCCATACGTACTCAAAATTCTACCAACGTGAATGGCAGCCTACAGTTGGACCCTCGTCGACAACCTGAATAGCTTATTCAGAAGCAGCGCTGGACCGGGAACGAACCAGCTTCTTCCCGGGCAAAAGAGTGACTTACGAGGACCCGCGGTCACACTCTGTGCATAGAGACTTTCTACTAGCCAGCCGGACTGCTGGTAGATCCCCTCGGAGCAACGACTGCCCTGCGTGCCGCAGTTAGATTCCTCCACCCGTCCTACTCCGAGCTGCAACTCGACTGGTTGGCCGGTAGCCAGAGGACGCTGGAACAACGCCCATTGGACAACCGCTGGAACAGAGACTGCATCAGAGCCTGTCAGCTGGTTTGGTGTTTGTGCCGGGAAATCCCAAAACCATACACCATACATGGGATAAGTAAACCCCATGTTCTACATTGCGTCTCGAGAATTCAATTGTACTTCAACACAAGTTGTTATCAATTTAATTCATGAGTAATGTATTTACTTCCGAGTTTAGAGTAAGTGGGTAATAACACTGATTAGCGATTTGGTAACCGAACGATATATTGACATATATTCTCTGTTGTGTATCTCTTTGTGTTTGCATCTCTTTGAGATTATATACCTTGTATATTGATAACCCTCACAGTAAGGTCTGCCGCTTGTATCCAGGCAGACTAGTATATGTATGGTGCACAATTTATATTAATAAATGTATCTCGTGTATTGAACCCGTGTGTGTGCGTTGTTAGTTGTTCTGACGATTGATTTTCTAAAAGCCACAACGAACCACCTCGTGATTACTGCTACAATTAATAATTGTCTCAGTAAACCCATCAAACCTCTACATTTAATGGCATCCCTGGGTGGGCGAGTTTAGAATGAAATGAGAATCAATCGCACAGAATAACTGATGCTGCTGTGAGTTTAAGTTCAGCACAGCACCGCGGCTTCTATACGCAAATACCAGGTGTGCTGATAACTGCGTACAGAAATCCCCCTGTTTTCTAGCGTTTAGTGTAACGTGTGCTGATTGGAAATCCATCTGCTCGGGTGTTTAGATTCCATACTGTATTTTGGTAAAAGGAAAAAAAAGTAATACTCTTAAAGTTTCTCTGACGTAATGACAATGGCTGCTAAAATGTCTGAAGTGGAGTCGCTTATAAGTACTATTTCTAGCGACGACAATCCTGGTTACTGGAGCGATATCGAAAAGTTGAACTTTGATGATATTGAGAAGCTGCAGTTAGATTTGGTAGCTAAGGTAGCGAACCAGCTTAACACAGGAGGGTCTGTGAACGCAGTTCAGGTCCTATCTAGTTTCGCCTTAAATCTAGCTAAACAGCTGGAACTGTCTTTGTCCGAGCTAACAAAGTTTCAAAAGCTTCAGGGAAAGCTAGAAAGATATAAGGCGGAGCGAGTTGAGTTGTTGGACATAATCAGAGAAAAGAGAGTGAAAAATTAGGAAAGTGAAGACAGACTCAGGGAAGGTTTAGGTAAATTAGATGACCTGTCTGCTAGAGAAACTGTAGCTGAGGTAGCTAGGAGAGACCTGGAAGCGAGCTTGAAAGAAAAAGAAAAAGAAATTGAGAGTTTAAATGAGCTCAGCCAGGAAAGGCAAAAGGAGTTAGATGCTGCCGTACTGGAAGCAAAACAGGCTAGATCCCACTTGCATGCCAGCCCACCTAGCAGCCCGGAGCGCTCACCCAGCGCGCCGGGGGGAGGTTTCTCCCGGCCAGGGTCCGTGGTCGGATCGGCAAGGGGGAGATCGCCGAGTCCTGCGTGAGACTCAAGGGCGATTCAATTCAGGCATAGACCCCCTGCCCGCGGAGAAACTGTAAAAATTAACCTCCACTCTCTGAGGCAGCTAGCCAAAGATGTAGAAAGGTTTGACCCGTCAGTGTCAGGGAATAATGTGGAGACCTACATCGATGAGCTGAGATATACTTTGCAGTTTATGCCCGAAGCGACCGAACAGGAAAAGGCTATGTTAGTAAGGAAAACTACTAGCCGAGCGGTCCACGAGTGGATGTCTAGACAAGGACCGGAGGTCTGTAATAGCTTTGAGGAGGTGTGTCAGGCAATGATCGGAGAATTTTCAGCTTTTATCGATCCCATATCTGCCGTGGCCTCTGCGCACCATATTAAGTACGAAAAAGCTGAAGCCCCTCGCGACTATTATAAGAGGCTTAGGCGCACTTATTTTGCAGGGCGGAATGAAGAGGGTTGCGAAGAGAACGTGAATTTCAAAGGTTTTTCATTGCTAATCTGCATCCCTCAGTCAGGAAAATGATTGTGATGCACACTGATGCAAAAGCGATGAAAATGGCTGACATTAGAAGGTTGGCTCAAAAGTTGGCTGGAGCTGAAGTCTCTGCTTCCTCAGAGCGAAGACCTGCTTAAACGGCCGTGTTCGCCACTAAAGCCAACAGGGTTGACGACTCACCTCAGCTCGAGGGAGCTGAGGTTCCTGAGCCCGCTAAGCCCCGGCGCAAAATAGGCAGGCAGGACCGCACTAAGTGTCAGAGCCGCCGTGAGCGCTACGGGGAAGGCAAGGGCTCAGGCAGAGCCTATCATAAGGCTGGACGAAGGGAGTCGACAGCAGCCCGCCTGGCCAGGCTTGAACAAGCCCTGCTTGAGAGATCAGGACAGGGTAAACCTTCCGCACCGACTGCCGGAAGTGAGAATGAGCTGAGGGGGACCACGCCCCTCCTCACTGGAGGAGGCGGGGATCTGCCCCAAGCCCCTCCCTCTGATTGGGTGGGAGGGTTCCTGCCTGGAGGAAGGCTGTGACTCTGAGTTGGACTCTGACCCCGCCCCTGAAGTCAAAGAAAAGGCAGGCTTCAAACAATTCTTAGGGAATCTCAGCCAGAAAGGCGAAGCAAGGCGTATTTATATCAAGGTTTCTCTTGAAAACGTCTTAGATAGAGAAGCACTGATTGACACTGGGGCTGAAATTAGTTTGATGTCAGCCGATCTACTCAGCGAGCTCAAACGAGTAGCAAAAGGAAAAGGCATCAGACTTAAGGTAGAACCGTGTAAGATAGATATTTCCAGCTATACCCAGGATCATGCCAGGATCACACACCGAGTGTGGGTGGCACTTAGGTTCGGGCCAATGAACGTAGTGTATCCTGTTTACATCTCTAGGTTTAAAACAGAGCCACTACTCATTGGCCAAGACCTGCTTGACAGGCTGGAGCCTCTCGTGGACTACCAGCGTGGAAAATTGTGGGCTCAGGTCAAAGACCCTAAGCCTGTCGTACAGCGAAAAGGGGGGTTCAGTGGTTATGCTGTGCTCACACAGTGCCCACTGAACACTATAGCTGAGTTGGAGGTTCCTCCTGGTTCCTCTGGACGAGAAATAAATGTCTCTTCTTGCTTTCCGAAACTACAGGGAAGTCCTGCCCAGGCCAGCACTCCCACGGTCTCCCAACTACAGGAGCAGTGCTCCGAGCAGCTGCTTGACCCGCCAGGTAAAGCACACCCCTTTTTCATCCCTGAAGAAGAGTGGATCTCCCTGTCCGGTAATGAATGGGAGTCCTTTCTGTGCATCCTGGCACCTCAGGGGGACCAGGACTACCACCCCGTGGTGGTGGGAGGCGTCCAGGTGGCAGAAGTGCAGGTTGATGATGTAATTCTTAGCCTCAGCTCTGAGAAGTCCATAATTAGTGAAGGTCTGTTCGAGGACCTGTCGCGAAGCCGTCAGGTGACCCTGGTGACGCAGTCACAGGTTCTGTGGTGGGCACCCCCACCTCATAGGTCCGTTTGGAGCAAAGGAAGCTGTGTAGCTTCCATCTCCATCGGAAAAAGGAAGTTTGCTCACTACTTCCAGGTAGCACCTCAGCTGACCCACTCGGTCTGTAATGGTGCAGACCTGTTGGTTCGACTGGGCGCCCAGCTGGACACAGTAAACAGTGTGCTGTGGACACGGGCGAACCCAGATGCCCACTCTCTAAGCGGCGACCCCGAGAACATTCGGTCAGGTCAGACGATTCCTCAGGCCTGCCCGGTAATAAACGAATCGGACTTGATCGTTCCTGCGTCGACAGCAGGGTTTCCGGTACGCCTAGTCCTAAAGAAGGGACAGAGAATGGACGCTGAGATGGTTTTCTTCCAACCATCAGCTCAGTTTATCAGACTGAACCTAGAATGGAATGGCTGAGCCACCTGCCTGTTGGTGCAGAACATAGCAAAACAAGATGTCAAAATTCCTGCTCGCACTGACATGGGACTGGTAATTGACAATGGTTTCTATGATTTCGAACTGGCCATCCCAGTACTGGGGCAGCTCCCTGGTCCCTTGGCCAGGGAGGGGGGAACCGGGCAGGTGTACTACACCTACCCCCGGCAGATGATTGCAATTATGCCAATAGAGGGATTCCGCAACCAGGAGGTGTGCAGCGTGGACCTTAGCGATAAGGATGAGATGGTTGTGTACACAGTACACACAGGTGTTCCGACGGACCACTCAGCCGAGAGTGCGACCCAGGATACCGCCATGCCGTCAAAAGCGGGGTTCCTAGAGCAGGTACAGGAACAGGTTGGTAAGGCAGATGCCCTGGAAACGGAAAGCCAGCGTCAGCAGCTGCGTCAGATCTTCCAGGATTTCCAGGAAGTGTTTGCACGGGACGCCTATGACTGCGGGGTGACGGATTTGCACACAGTGCTCATTCCCACGGCCCCTGGCGCCCGCCCAACTTATGTCAGGCAGTATCACATTCCCCTCACGGCCTACGAGTCCATAAAGCAGACGTTGGATGCTCTACTAGAGCGTCAGATTATAAGGGAGTGCAACTCCACTTATAACTCCCCACTGTGGCCGGTGCTGAAACCCAATGGTAAGTGGCGTCTGACCATTGACTACCGGCAGCTGAATAAACAGGTTCCTTTGTCACGATGGCCAATGATCTACCTAGATCAGGAGTTAGCCAAGGTGACAACAGCGAAATATTTCACCACAGTGGATGTGGCCAATGGGTTCTGGACCCTTAAGGTAGAACCGACAGACCAGTACAAACTGGCCTTTTCCTTTGGAAACAGGCAGTTCACCTGGAATCGATGCCCCTTTGGGTACTCCAACTCCCCAGCGGAGTTCAACATATTTCTGCACAAAGCCATGAGTGATGCAGCCGCCAGGGGCAATCTGGTCTATGTGTACGATATTCTGATGCGGAGTCAGACCCGGGAAGAACACATGGCAGAGATCAGGCATGTGTTGACCCAGCTCTCCCATGCAGGGGCCAAACTGTCCCTGGCTAAGGGACAGTGGTGTAGGACCCAAGTGGAGTATGTGCGACTATTGGTTGGAGCCCAAGGCATACAGCCACAGTCCAGCAGAGTCCAAGCTATCCAGGATATGAAGTCGCCCACTAACCTGTCTGAACTGCGCAGCTTTCTGGGAGTATGTAATTATTCCCGGCAGTTCATTGAGGATTACGCTGAAATAACAAGGCCCCTCCACAAGCTGTTGCAAAAAGACGTGCCCTTTGAGTAGGGGCCCTCCCAAGAACAGGCTGTAGTGGAGCTGAAGCGCAGACTCGGTAGTGCGCCGTGCTTGGCCTACCCTGACAAAAATAAGGTCTTCTACCTTGAAGCGGGGTTCTCAGAGCACTGCTCTGAGTCAGCAATATGACCAAGAGCGAAGGGTTGTGGCGTATGCCAGTCTAGCCCTGAGCCCAGTGGAGCAAAAGTTCTTGGACTGCGAGAAGGCCCTGTTGTCTACGGTCTGGTCGGTAGAACACTTCCGTAGTTATTTTGGGGGACAAAAGATCATCATCGAAACCTGCCACCAACCTGTGACATTCCTGCACAGCCAGAAACTGAAAGCGGGCAGGGTGTCAAATAGCAGGATTGTGGCGTGGATGATGGCCCTACAAGGCTACGAGATAGAGGTACATTATGCACAGAGCAAGAAAATGTACCTGGGACAGGGCCTGGCTTTGGGCCAAGTGTGTCACAGCTGTGACACAGACATGGAAGCTCCAGAAACTATTCCCGCTGCTGAGCTACCGAACAATCATCGGTACTATGATGAGAACGTGGGCCAGGGCTTACCCATGGCCTATGTTGACGGTTGTTCTTTTCGCCACGAACAGCAGGTGCTAGCAGGGGTAGGAGTAGTCTGGCAAGACAATTCTCCCTGTGGGCCGACCCACTATAAGCTAGGACCAAAGACTAGTCAGTATGCGGAAGTAGCTGGGGTGCTGATCACCCTCCAGCAGGCCCTGACACATGGCCTTAAACAGTTTGTTATCTGTAGTGACTCGAACTACGCCTGACATAGCTTCATGTCCCATCTTCCGTATTGGAAGGGGAACGGCATGAAAAATGCCTGGGGCAAGGAGGTAAAGAACAAAGAGTTGTTCCTGGCCAGTGACAAGCTCACGACCGAGGCTGGAATGATGGTTTACTGGAGGAAGGTGAAGGGACACTCCCAGGTGAAGGGACCCGACAAAGACGGGAATGATGAGGCCGACCAGCCGGCCAAATCTGGCGCCTTGGAGGGTGAACCCTGGCAGTTCCAGCAGGAATGGCTACCCCCAGAAACCGTGGCTGAGGTCAAGGCGGTCACCCGACGCAGGGCTAGACAGGATGTCGGAGCTGACCCTCAATCGGTAGTGCTTGGGTCACAGGGTTTTAACACCGATCTTGCGGAAATGCAGAAACAGGACCCAGCAATTGGGCAAATGTATCGGCATATCGCTGACCCAGTGCGCCAACCTCTTTCGGAGCAGGTGCTGAGCCAGTCTCCGGAGCTGAAGGAGCTGGCAGAGGTGAAAGACAACCTAAAAATTATAAAGGGGTTGTTGGTTTGTGTACCAGTTGCACAAGGTGTCCCAAAGTGGGTAGTTCCCCGCTGTCATCGGGGGGTCATGATCCAACACGCTCATGACGAACCCTGTGGGGGTCACCGGGGAATCAAGGCCACGTACGACACTATCCAGCAGGTGGCATTCTGGCCTCACATGGGGTGAGACATCGCCGCGTATGTAAAGGGGTGTCTGACGTGTAGCCAGTTCCAACCATCACGGCCCTTGCACTGTGCACCACTCCAGAAAAAGGACATGACATTCCCCTGGTCCAATCTACAAATGGATTGGGTGGGGCCACTGGTGAGGTCATCCAGAGGGAACAAATATTTCCTCACTGTTACGTGTGCATTCACAAAATGGATTGAGTGCCTCCCAGCACCCAACGACACGGCAGAGACAACTGCAGTGCTGTTGGTGAACCATGTGTTCAGTCGATGGGGACTCCCCCTGACCGTGGACTCGGATCGGGGAACCCATTTCACAGCTACCGTAATGGCAACCCTGTGGAATATGCTTGGGGTCAAGGCCCAGTTGCATATCTCCTACCACCCTCAATCCTCGGGCCAGGCAGAAAGGGCAAACCGAAAGGTGGTTAGTATGCTCAAAAAGTTTGTCTCCACCAGCAGTAGGGACTGGGACATTAAGCTGCCCCTGGTTTTGATGGCCATCCGAGCTACGCCCCATTGCTCTACGGGGGTCCCACCTTTTGAGATGATGACAGGTCGGAAGATGACTCTTCCCCTACACTGTCTCTATGGGGTGGAGGACCTGAGCACGACGGGGGCTGCTACGGCCCATCAGTATGTGTCAGACCTGCGTGCACATCTGCAGGCAACCTTTGCTTTTGCCCAGAACCATCTGGGGAGGAGTGCAGAGGGTAGGAAGGCATACTATGACCGAAAGGCAGTTAACCAGGAACTCCAAGTAGGAGACAAGGTCCTCTACTTCCAATTTGCCAAACCCACAGGGGTGGCCCGGAAGTTCTTACCCTGTTGGACAGGACCCCACGAGATTGTCGATAAGGTATCACCGGCAGCTTATCGAATTCGGATTGAAAAGGGAAGGCAATCTCTGGTCCACAAGTGGGTGCACCGCAACCACCTCCGGTTGTATCACCCACCTCAAACGGCGCCGGAGGACACAGAATAGGGTTAAAGTCCAAACCCGATCAAAAGGGGGGTGCCCCTTTGTAGCTGCAGGTAGTTAGGTACTGTAGTGTAGGTCCTGCTAGAAAAATATATTCAAAATTATAGTGGAACTGTACCATGTGCCTCATCTGTGTTCCAGAATGGGAATCCTAAAACTGCCACGGCTGTTCCTGACAGTACTGTGGATCGCCTCGAACTCGGTCCTCCTACCGGCATAGTCCTGCAGGACGCTCCCGGATTGTTATTAACAAATTGCAGAACATATACTCAGCGAGTGTATGTACGGCTGGATCCAAGTGATGTGTTTCGGAAGCACATCAACATGAACAGTAGGGTGTCCTATCATGGTAGGCAGTGGGCTAAGGATGCTGTATGGCATGCCCAGCTAGACACTATACACATGCTCCGCCAGCTGAGGAAGGCAACATTCACCCAGGAGGAGATGACAGGCCTCAGCCGCTCCAAAAGGTTTTTGGGGGGTCTGATTGCTGCGGCCTCTGCCGTGGGTTTGCTATTTTCAGCTGGTCTGTTTGCTGCTAACACTGTCACCCTGACCACCCTGAGAAGGCAGGTGTCTGGGTTACGTAAGGAAATGCCAGAAATTTATGACAGGCTGTATCAACAGCAGCAGTGGCTGGAAAGCCTAGGGAAAACCTTACAGGGCACAGTTGTAGCAGTAAACCTTCATGCAGCAGTGTTAAATAACACCCTCCACACCGTGGGCAGGATTGTCGACGTGTTACAGTGGGACTATGCTTATGTGCAACAGGTCAGAATGCTGATGCAGGATCTGCTCAGGGAGCTTAGTGCCACGGTAACTAGCCTAGCCATGGGACAAATCCCAACCTACTTGGTTCCACTTCCCTTAGTAGAAGAAGTACTAAGGACAACCACTTCCGAGATGGTGCAGCCATTGCAAGCACATCTTGCATACAGTCTAGGCAGTGCCATTCCCATACATGTCAACCCCGAAGCCAAAGAAATAGGTTTCCTGTTGAACCTTCCCATTGTGAGTAGCAAGGATATCTATAGGCTCAAGTCTATATCGAACGTTGGCTTCTGGAGGGGGGACATGCATGTGAAGTTGACCACCCCACCGCGTGTAGCTTAACAGGAGGATGATCCGAATTTGTACCTTGTTCCAAACCTGGAACTGTGTATATCAACCAAGGATATCCACTGGGTATGCCCAAGTAAGCCATTCCTTAGGGACACAACTCAGAGGTTGTGTGGTATCAGGAAGGGGGCTGCCAATGAAAAGTGTAAAGCCACAGTAACGAGCAGAAGTGAGGTTAACGAACCCCAGGTTGAGCAGGTGGGAAAGAAATGGCTGGTCAGCACACCACAGTTAACTGTTACAATAACCTATGACAGACATGATACAGCTACCGAAGTGCAGCTACCCAACCAAACAGTTTTTCTACAAGTTCCTGAAGGAGCTATGGTGCATCTCAACGATTTAGCACTATATCACCTGGAGTCGGAACTGTATGAAACGGAACTCGAGATTGTGGACGCTTTCAGAGGACACAGCATTGACTTGGATGACAGAATCCAAGAGACAGTAAGCCTTGAGGGGGTACAGTTAGTCGAATGTGTTCTCAACGACACAAACTTACAAACTACGCTGGTAGGTCCCGAGCACAGTCGTTGTGGATCCTCTGGGGCGCTGGGAACAGTAAACGTGGTCATCTTGACACTGCTGCTGGGTGGCTGGATCATGGCTGGGGTAATGTGTTGGATGCTGTTCTCTTGTATCAAAGCCTTGCAGGGTAGTTTGAATGAGACAAAGGGAGCAATGGTGTATCACCGAAATCAGGTAACCACTCCCAAACGTCTGCCTGCTGCAGTTTAAGGTCTAGGGCTAATGATGATGCCCGATACCTCATTTCTATGTACCTTATAACCGAAAGCAGGTATACGCAATGTTCTTTCCAAACACTATTTCCTGTACGAATTCTCGAGAGGTAATGTGAATATTGGGTGGTAAAATCCACCGTGGTCCAACAGACATCACTTAACTCTGTTTTTGTTTTGAAGGCAACAACGCCTCAGGACCTCGTGACCTTCAAAAAGGGGAGATATGTAGTGGCAATGGTTGTTAATAAGACAGAATTAAGCGTTGCTGTGCTTTCCTAAATGAGGCCCCATCTCACTCTCCATCTCTGTGGTGCAGCCTCCAATGCCCGCCAAACTCTCAACCAATCAACACACATCTGTGTCTTGGTCAAAAGGGAGCGCAAGCTCAGATCGGGGCTCTCCTTGGCCATTTTCGCGCATCCTCAGAGACAATCACGTGACAACTGTTGTTGTCTGCACTGGGACTTGGACTTTGTTCTAAGCGCGTGGCCGAGGATCCCGTACATATTCAGAATTCTACCAACGTGAATGCTCCGCTTGATCAACGGCAGCCTACAGTTGGACCCTCGTCGACAACCTGAATAGCTTATTCAGAAGCAGCGCTGGACCGGGAACGAACCAGCTTCTTCCCGGGCAAAAGAGTGACTTACGAGGACCCGCGGTCACACTCTGTGCATAGAGACTTTCTACTAGCCAGCCGGACTGCTGGTAGATCCCCTCGGAGCAACGACTGCCCTGCGTGCCGCAGTTAGATTCCTCCACCCGTCCTACTCCAAGCTGCACCTCGACTGGTTGGCCAGTAGCCAGAGGACGCCGGGACAACGCCCATTGGATAACCACTGGAACAGAGGCTGCAACAGAACCTGTCAGCTGGTTTGGTGTTTGTGCCAGGAAATCCCAAAACCATACACAGTGGATAAGTAAACCCCATGTTCTACATTGCGTCTCGAGAATTCAATTGTACCTCAACACAAGTTGTTATCAATTTAATTCATGAGTAATGTATTTACTTCCGAGTTTAGAGTAAGTGGGTAATAACACTGATTAGCGATTTGGTAACCAAACGATATATTGACATATATTCTCTGTTGTGTATCTCTTTGTGTTTGCATCTCTTTGAGATTATATACCTTGTATATTGATAACCCTCACAGTAAGGTCTGCCGCTTGTATCCAGGCAGACTAGTATATGTTTGG
Source organism: Atractosteus spatula (assembly GCF_055471065.1). Classification (NCBI taxonomy): domain Eukaryota; kingdom Metazoa; phylum Chordata; class Actinopteri; order Semionotiformes; family Lepisosteidae; genus Atractosteus; species Atractosteus spatula. Next base: position 13,659,570 of record NC_142732.1, on the reverse strand, counting down.
TGCACAATTTATATTAATAAATGTATCTCGTGTATTGAACCTGTGTGTGTGCGTTGTTAGTTGTTCTGACGATTGATTTTCTAAAAGCCACAACGAACCACCTCGTGATTACCGCTACAATTAATAATTGTCTCAATAAACCCATCAAATCTCTACACCTTGCATTCCACAACTCTGTGTTCCACATACCATCCTATGAGAAGTAACACCTTTCTCATGCTTCCCACAGGGTAGCACAACACAACCTGGAGTCTAACCAGAGGCCAATAGATAGACAGAAGCCTTTCACCACTCTGTACTTCACTTGTAGCTTGAGGGCCTCTCTATCACACACCTACTCTGGTTCTCACAAGTTGCCAAAGGTCAGCAGCTTTCTTCACTCTGTACTTCCCTTTTAGAGTGAAGGTCTACTTGTCAACACTACCTCACTCTGCACTTCACTCATTAACTCACTCACACATCTGCTCTTTTACTCATATTTATTATTTTTAATTTACACATGTAGCACCAGTCAACAAGAAAACAGTAAACGAAACTTTGCACTATACTGTAACTTGAAATCCCCTGTGTCCAGAAAGTTACGAGAAACAAGGCAGAACTCACCCAGTCTGTAGTGAAACAATGCAGTAGAAGCCTTAATTATCAAGGTGGTTGCTGCACATTAGTGGTGGTGGAGGGGAGTCCCCATTACCTGTAAAGTGCTTTGAGTGGAGTGTCCAGAAAAGCGCTATAGAAGTGTAAGCAATTATTATTAATATTATTTTGTCTTTTCACCCCCACAACAACAAAACAATAAAAACAGCAGAGTCTGTTTTATATGACTTTTTCTAGGAACTAAATAACAAACAACCTAGAATTGGGGTAGAAAGTCAACAAACAATACTTCTAATGTAAACCTGTTTTCCTCGACTTCTAATGAAATCTTCCTGCCATCAACTTTCTCCTTTCTTCACATATCCTTTCCCATAATGCTCTTAGAACTGGCTTTTTAAAGGGCTTCTGATTCTCTTAAAGGGTCTGTAATACCAATAAATCTTAAATATTAATTTATCATAACATCTTTGGACAATCTTGGCCAGGACGTGGTGGTGTGAAACTAGGGATTACTTGACTTGTGTAACTTATCAGGCCTTAGCAATCTCTCTCCCCCTCCAGTGTATCACACAGCTTTTTAGAGAGGGACAATTAAGGAGCTTATCATGTCAAGTCAGCTTTGGATGTTGAGAGGAAACCAGCCCCCAGCACTTGGAAAAGGATTTATGAAACCAAGAGGAATCCCAGCTCCCTGGATCGAGGAGACAGCAGCGCCAATGTCTATGCCACTGTTAGTGTTACGACCATGGACAGAAGTCCATGTCGGGTCTTGTAGTAGACCCTATGTGATGCGGTAAGAGCTGGAGAAAACAGGAGGCGTGGTATGGGAGAACACACAGAGGTTTGATAGTGCACAAAATAATAGTGACAGTCCGTGAGACACTGAACGGGGGAGAATGGCATCCAAATCCAAACAGGTCCAAAGGCAGGTCAGGGCACAGTCCGGGAGTCCATCAGCAAGTTATCCATCCTGGCACGCGACAAGGTTAAAATCCCCAGGAAGAGGGAAAACACGAACATGGGCAAAAGATGGAGGTCCAAGGGAGATGGGGAGAGATCCTCCCGACCCCGGGCTCAGGAAACGGGAGGTGTTGGGGATAAGGCCTATGCCCTCAGGAGACGGACGTAGGGTATCCTGGTGCTAGGCGGGCCTTGCGACATCCTTACCCTAATGTTGAGCCCTGAGGAGTGGAGGAGCTAGTCTTTAAATAACAGTACACATAACGGTACACCTGGGAAGCTTAGTCACAATCACAGGAACAATAACAGGAGTAGTGAAGTGCCCTCTAGGGAAGGGATGTCGGGTGTGACAGTTAGTGTATAAGCATTTCAGTTTGAGTGTGAATCATGGTCAGTGTCTTGAGTGCTATGAGTCTTGGGTTGTCTTGTATTTTCAAACAAGTACCGTAGCAACTCCAGTTTGTAAAGGCAGCAAATTAGTAATTGTGTTTCTACAGAAAGGTACTATCTACCTGGTGGACTACAAACTGCTGGATGGCATCCAAACCAGCACCATCAATATGAAGAAGCAGTACCTTGCTGCTCCACTCTGCTTGCTGCATTTGAAAAGAGAAGAAATCCTGATGCCCATTGCCATTCAGGTGCCAGACTAACTGCAGTTACTAACTTGTCTAAAATGCTTGGACTATCATTCAAGGATAAAAAAGTATTTGGTGGAATTAAGATTAGTTGTCTGAAGCAGAGAGCTCTTTTCTTTTGTAAATTAGTTCCATTCATCCATTCTCTAACTGCTTCTTCCAGTTCAGGGTCACACAGGGGAGCCAGTGCCTATCCCAGCAAGCAACAGGCACAAAGACACCATGGACCAGACCCTCTCAAGGCGGACACAAACAGAGAGATGCTCACATTCATATCAGGGCCACTCTTTCCAGAAGCCAATTAACCTACCAGTATGTTTTTAGACTGTGGGAAGGAAGCACCCCAGGGGAAGCCTACACAAACAGAGGGAGAACATACAAACTCCATGCAGATACCACCCCAGTGATTGAACCCTTGGCCCCCGTGCTGCAAGGCAGTAAATGGCAACCACTGCACCACTGTTCTATACTAGACTGATTATATGTTTTGTTGATTATAAATCCTATGCTAGTTTATCAATAATACCATTAATAATTAATAAAAGGTCTGGGATTGGGTTTTGTGAAATTTCTAGGCATCATGGTACATGTATAGTCAGGGATTATCTTGTGTATATGCAGTATGTACTATCTTCAAGAAGCCAAAATAATTAGGTACACTACATGTTATGAGTCCTACTGTATTCATATTAATGCATTATCATTTCTTGTTATAGCTCAACCAGAAGACAGGACCAGAAAACCCCATATTCCTGCCCAGCGACTCTGTCATCTGGCTCTTGGCGAAAACCTTTGTGCGCAGTGCTGACTTTAACTATTTCGAGTTGGTTACTCACTTGCTGCGCACCCACCTGTTGGCAGAGGCATTCTGTGTTGCCACACTCAGGCAGTTACCCTCAGTGCACCCTGTGTTCAAGGTACTGCTCCTGTGTATTTTTGACATAAGAAATCCTCATCTTTTTGTATTCATGTAAGTGACTTTCTTCTTAGTCTACGCAGGTAGTCTAAGAAAGTGTTTCCTAAGGTTTTTACCTTTTATTCACCTTTGAGTCATCATATTTATGTCCAGATTCAATACAAAATGTATACAATATAAGATCCAACAATAGTCAGGTTCTTAAAAGCAAACGTCTACAAGCATTATTTTTTTTTCTAATTATAATTGTTATAATTGTTGAAATGAAATGTAAATGCATCTCACATTGATATGATATAGCTGGGTTTGACATTTAACTTTATTGAATTTTGTGCCTTGCACTGGTCTGAACCCTTGACAATAATGGATCTACAACACATTTACATCTTTCATGAAAAGTAATTCTCTTTATAAATCCATAGACTTTAGAGGACCTATTTTTGTAGATAAAATGTTTGTCAGACTAAAAGAAATTAATTATTGGAATTATTTAAATATAAAGATAATGAATACTTAATTTACAGTAGATCTAGCCTTATATGAATGGACATTTGTGGATCTGAATCCACAAAAGCACAAACAAGTTACAAATACCTCACATATCACAATTTGGAGTAAAATGCTGAAAGAACTATTTTCAAAGCGGTCATTACATTTGATCACTTGCAATTCAGGCTCACTGTGAACAATGGGCTAGTTATTGTGGTGTTCCCTTGAGGATCACCTCCAGCTGTGCATTAAGGTCACACTGAGTAAGACAAAAGATTAACAAACAATTAACTAATTCAGTAAATTATTTTCTTTGTTATTTCTTAAATTAGAGCCACAGGCCAGAAACTGTACAGCAGTTTTCTGTCCCCCACTGTGACAAGTGATTTTTAAAAAAATCCCTTTAGATGCCATTAGTAAGATCATTCCCAAATATCCTAGACACTATAAAATGTGTTGCTCAAGAGCAAGATCCTACTCTGGCATTTCAAAAGATTTTTTAGTGTCAGATACTGATCTTCTGTGATATGTTTGGATTTTTAAATCTAAATATTTTTGTCAAGCTTTGATATTCTAGACCATAAAAAGTAGGAATGTGAAGGTTAATTCACCACAACTTACATGCACCCTACATTATGTTAATAAAGTAACTGCATGAAGTAGCCCCTTCTAAACTTTAATATGTATATATTTTTTTAATTTTAGCAAAGACACATCTTTGGTTGACTCATTATCTTTCACTTTTCCAATGACAGAAAAAAATGAATGTTGCTCAAGATAGGAAAAAAAAATACAAATCACGTCCAGTAACAGTGATACAGTTTAATTTCAATATAGTGTGTTGTGCAGATCCTTCCCTAATGAGATTCAAGTCATAGTCACTTAATCATCCTAAAACCCCAAGACACAAGCAGTGCCTTGCCAGAAAGTGGTGAATTCTGCAATGCCAAAGGGCCAAGCCCCCTGTTGTGGGGTATTTTAACACTATTCACATTCCAAAGAGATACAATCACATTCTGTAACCTTCTGTTAAGTACCAATCTAGCCTCTATACAGTAGAGTAAGACTAAATATACTCTAATATTGTTTAGGAAAAATGGCAGTATGTCGTTTTACATCAATAATAGCTAGAATGATCCATGTTTGGCAATTTTCTGTATAGCCAAAGGTGGTTCAAGCTACTTAGAGCTGTGATCTGACAGGGTTCAGGAAATCTGTCATCAGTTTCAAGCTTCACTCTGGGTTCCTAGATCTCACTGTTTGTTTCTTATATTCCAGACGCTTGCTTCTCCTGGCTTCTTTCTCTGGTGCTTTGCACAGTGTTTGTTAGTGTGAAACTTTATTCTTGTGCTTGCCTTTTCTTCACCAGCCTGTCTCCATTACTTGCTGCGAACAGTGTGCTGCCTCTTCATGCTGTTGCTTACCTGCTTGCTGGTGTTTCTCTACCCACTTTTTCAGTTAATCTAACAAAAACAGACTGTTGTTCATATTATCTGTAGCAACACATCACATTCCTCCACTTAGTTTTAGTACAGAATTATACCTATGAATTGACAATACTATCAGTTTGTCCTTCCGAGCTCTAGCCAGGACACAATTGTTCTTCCTGACCAGACTCTTCTAAGCTGCATAATCATATAGAGACATGGCTCATTCCATGAAAGACCTAAACTTTTCTGTTTTCTGGAATTCTAGTCCTCACAAGTACTAACACTTACTTGGCCTAGCTTCATTTCCAATTAACAGGTGGACATCTTGTTTAAAAACTACTGTTGTACCTGGGTTTTTCAGCCAAAATGGAGACTCCCCCAAGGAGGTCTCCTCTACTGTATAATTTCTCATTAATTTATACCTATGTAATATTAATTAATATTAATTTCAATTACGTTTAAATGCTACCATGTTACTATGGTGGGACAGATTGAATTTGTAAGTGTTTCAAGTTTATATTTATTTTGCAACATGCCTCCTCAAACTGCAATTTGTTATCATTCCATATTCACTAAATGTGAATTTAAACTTACTCATTAGCCCCTTAGAACAGTTTTAGTATTTTTGAATAGAATCAGGAAAAGGAAAGGTTTAAGGGACAAGAAAATGAAAATTTACTAGATATATAGACCAATTGTTATTCTTTGTCAAGTGTTGTACAAATAAAACATTATAGCGTTCATTTCAATAAAGATACATCTCTCGAACCTCTTAATTGTCTTGAACCTTAGGTTTAAGCCAATAAAGAATGCACAATTGACACATTTGCTATTGTTTTTGTTGTAATATTTAATTATTTTTCGTTTATATGAAGCTCCTGATTCCTCATATGAAATACACCCTTCACATCAATATTATGGCAAGAAATACTTTGTTGTCAGAAGGTGGAATTTTTGACAAGGTAAGTTATTTCTGCATAACCATTGCACCTGCACTGCATTTCTATTATTAATTTCTTATAGTCATATTCCCTATTTAACATTTAGATAAATTAAAAATACTAATGCAAGAGACTTGTTTAAAATGGTTGAACAATCAGACCAATTAATTCTTAAAATTGTTTTGGCTCAAAATAAAATGTTTAGGTGGCTGAATGCACAAGTGTAAAATAGGAATGTTATCCCAGCTTTATGTGCATGTTCCTTTGGTATAAAGGTTCCACTCCCAGCTTTCCTTTGTGATTTAAGCTTTTTCAGTAATACTTCAAAGAGACACCTTTGGGAATTCATAAAACTCTGTGCAGAAATGCATATTATTAAAAAAAAACATGTAACAATGCAATAGTAAACATTTTTATTTATAACACTTAACACCAACCACCTAGTAAGTTGCAGTATTTGTGCTCTTCAGCAGTGATTCTCACTTGAAGAATGAAACTATACCAATCTAGAGTGCCAATTACAGATTTTTGAGATGACTAAATGAGAAATACATCTGGATTGTTTCTGTTCTTCTGCAATTTCTCTTTTGTTTTTTAAATATTTCCCTGGAGCCAAAACAACAGTTTTCCATAACTGCTAAATCAATGGCTGGAATTCAGTATAATTGTTTGGATGAAAGTTAGACTAAAATCCCTTGTTTTCATTCTCAACTAGGCCTCCAGCACTGGAGGACCGGGGAAGTTTGAAGTGATGCAGAGAGGTTTGAACTCCCTGACTTACAGCTCCCTCTGTCTGCTGGATGACATCGCAGCTCGTGGGGTAGAAGGAATACCCAACTACCATTACCGCGATGACGGCCTTAAACTGTGGGCTGCGATCAACAGGTGGGTCTGATAGGCATCGTCTGAGCAGAGATGTGGAAACACAACTGTAACCATCATTAATTTGGACTCTTGTACTAAGGGAGACATGGTTATCATTTCCAATTCCCTCTCATTAGAGAAGAGCTAATACAATTTTCAGTGCTTAACTGATGTGGGTACTAGTGGTACTCAATCGAGAAATTATTTAGATTTATGTCATTATTCCAGCAGTGACAGTGGTATTACCCTTGAAAATCACTAATATAGTGCCCATCAATATGAAGGGTGAAAAAACTTAAGTATTCATGGACCGATACCTCTAATGACTTCTATGACACGTAGGGTTATCAAAATGTTGGTAAAAAACTAGAAGATCAATACATGGAAATAATATCAGAGGGATAATACTCAATATGGATTTAGTGATGCCTACCCAGAGTTTCTTGACCAAGCAAGAACAGTAAATGTTAGCATAGAGGACACAGATGCAAGCATTTAAAACACACAATGTGTCAGGCAACATACAGCAGCAAGTGCCACACTATGGAAAACAATTATGTTTTGCTGCTTTTATTTAAATAAATTGATGAAGAGCTACACTACTCTGTAAGACAGTCAGGTGGCACAATGAATCCTTAATGTACAATACTGTACAATGTGTAGCTGTCACACATCTTAGTTTAGTCATAAAAAATTATTAATACTGTAGTTACAGTATTGTATGTCAATACTGTATAACAATTTTAATTATACAGTATACAGAATTAATGACAATTGTGTATAAATAGTAAGTAAAACATTTTTAGAGTTTGACTGATATGTACTGTATATAATATTATACTTTCAAATTGTATTTTAAACAAATCCAAAATTGGAAAAAGTTCAGTAGTGATTTGAATGAATTTGATTTGTAGTCACTAAATTAAATTCACAGCAAATAAACATAATACAAATATTATATATTAATGCCATCATTTAAAATGACTAATGTTATAATTGCTTGCAAGTGAAACCAAAGTATTTTGAGATAAAGCAATATGAATAAACACTGAATGAATACACAAAATTACTGAGAAGCACACTATGAAAACAATTACAAAATATTTTTTATAAGTACCTGTTTAGCTTACATTTGTTCAAGTATGTTAGTTGATTGGTGTAGTGGATATAAAGAAGTATTGCAGTTTCCCTCATGGGATCAATAAAGGATATATATTAAATGAAGCTACCATTTAACTAACATCAGATATGGGTTTTGACACTCAATCTGAATGGCTGAATCTGTATAATATGGCATATTAAGATTCTCAGAGGGCCTTTAATACATTTTCTTTAAAAAATATTAATTTTCAGATTGAACAAAGTCATGCATGAAAGTCATGAAAACTGGTTAATTCAAAATAGAATACTGTTAAGGGGTTTATGTTCAAATTGGGGTGTTTTATTTAGTGAAGTACCACAAGAATCTGCATTGCTTCTCCTAATTTACATCAGTTATCTGTCACCCTCGTTACACCTAGAGGGCACTCTACGTTCCTTCTGTTCCTAGTTCCCTGTGATTATTCATGTCTTTCTGGTGTGTCTTGTTGTGTAGCCTATTTATTTCCTGCTTCTGCTCTGCTACTTGCTCAGCATTGTTGTTCAGTTGCTGTGAGACCTGCCTAGCACCAGGTCACTCCTGTCCTTGGCCTGAGGGCATAGGTTTCTATAAGGGGTTCTCCTGAACAGCTGAGCCCGGGCTAACCCCCGTCTTGCCGCTACGCATAGGGTCTTTATTGCTCTCCTTCCATTCCATGGTTGGTCCTGCCGGACTTTCATGACATTATCTGATATACATAGTAAACTTGTCATATTTTTAAATTATTCCACATTAGGAGAATTAGTGAACATTAAGCAGACAATTTTTAAAAATTCATAAATATTTTGACTGGACAAACCCAACAGACATGTAATGTAAACAAGCACAGGATTTTGTGTAAAGGTTCTGAGCTACCGTACATGAGTCTATGTAGGAGTCAGGATCTTTGTGTTGACATCATTATTTACAATACATCTACTGGAAAAGGGAAGGGAAATTCTAGCATATAAACAAGGATACATAATGTAGAATTCATATTCATCAGTGGATGTTGTATTAAAATTGTATAAAGCACTAGTACAGCATAATTTACAATCTGATGGCCAAAGTTTTACACGTTAAATAAAAGATATTACTGCCCTAGATTCACTGCAGAGAAGAAATACCAGATTAATTGGGGTTAAATATTGTACAAAACTCTATGTGGATAAGTAAGTTATCTTAAAATGTGAATACAGAACTAATCTTTACACAGCGGTTGGTAGGACTGCATAGGCTTGTGTTCCTTTAAGAACTGGCCTGACAGGATCCTTAGATTAGCAAACAGGCCGGAATGGGCTGAGTAGATCCTCTCCTTTGTTACTATTCGTATGTCTTCAAAACATGTGAAAACATTCTTAAACTCAGTGCTTTCAAAAATAAAAATGCAAAAGTTTCTTTACATTCAGATTATGGCAAAAACAAGTTCTGTGCTTCCTTGTCAGGTTTGTGGGGGGCATACTGAAACATTACTACCCAGAAGACAAGGATGTCCTGGAGGACACAGAGCTGCAGGCCTGGATAGAGGATATCTTCACCAGTGGCTTCTTGAGAAGGGAACAGTCAGGTAGGTAACAATGCAAAATTATGCTATGAATCCCTGAGTTTTTAACCTTGGTGCATTAAAAGACATAAGGGAACATTCAAATTTAAATTTTCACTTTGAACAGGATATTGTATGCATGGCTTTATATTTTTATTTTACAATATAATTTAGAATACTTTGTACCTATATGCTAATTAGGGCCTGGAGTAATTCCTGTCCACTGTTGCTCCTAATTTAACTCCAAACCTCATCTACGTCAATTTTTATCATCCATGGCTCACTGTTTCCTACAATAACTTCTCTTATTTAGGTAATAGGAATGTGATTTATTTAAAATGGGAAAATAAATTGGTTTAGTTTTTTAGACTGATACAATTAAAGTAAAACAAGGATAACATTAAATGAAAATGTTTCACTGAGTGATAGAGTATGACCATTTCTGTTGTACTGGACACTGATGGATGTAACTTGCAGTAAATTGGATACCCTGTTTGTGACTCCAGTTTGCAAGTATATGAAATGTGAACCGCTTTATTTCAACAGTGGGGGTTTCAAACGCAGAAACATCACAGTACACATGCGTTACCGGCTCCTGTTTGCATTCAACAATTAAATGTTGGTGCGGAAAATTAGTTAGGTACGCGTAACCACCACCCCAACATCGCTGAGAAACTTTGAGGCATCTGAAAAAGCATTCATAACCCCCTTCCGCTCCCCATGTCTAAAGCCATGCGAACCACACTGGGCGATCCGATCTAGCAGAGCAAAAAAATTTGCCTGCGTAATCAGCGGGATGGTGTTACCACAGGTTCTGTGCAAAACACGCTGTATTTTGGAATACACACTGTAGAACCCCCCAGGCTTTCGTTTCTGATCTGAAAACATCAGATCTGCAATAATTTCACTCAAGTTCTTGACATACACATCTATCTCTTTAACAAATTTAAGGACATTAGCATTCGACTCTTTGTTTTGCATATCAAGCTTTGTAGAGAGAAGTGTGTAAAGCACTCTTAGTAAGAATTCAGACGTATACATTCGAAATTCTTCATTCTTCGGATGATGGCACACTCGGGTCTGTAAAACAGAGTGAAAGCTGTATTCACATTTTACATAGGTCTTTTTTTTTTGCGTCTGTAAAAATAAGAATAGTGTTTCTTTTGCAACGCATCAAAAGTCACGTTTACTAATTGTTTCATCCAGCTGTTCAAGTATGGTGTGTACATGCTCGTATGGGGAGCGGTCATCAATTATGTTTTTCAGCAAATGTTTTATGCCCCGCTCAGTGTCATTTGTAATGGTGTACGAACTGAGACACCTGGCGGTGTACAGAACAGCCGATAAAATTCGGGCTAAACTGAGAGACTAAATCGGCAAACGTCACATCTTCAAACCCATCTGTGTAGCCGACAGACAGGCATGTGTGACCCCGCTGACCGGGGTGGTCAATCAAACAGGCCGGGCAGTCATCAACCAGGACCCCCTTTAAACAGTGTTTGAAGATGCAATAAACTACTGCTTTCACTATCTGGACCATAACATCGGGCTCATTAGGGACATTGTTAGCTAAACCTGGTTGGGCATCAGCTTTATTAACATTTGGCCAAACACACAAGCATAGACACGAAACATTCAGTTGTGCTGGTAGTCTGAAGATTGACCCGTCCACCTCCTCTTTATTCTATTAAAGGAAAAAGAAAAGGAAGGCTTAACAAAATAGATATGCTTTGTACCTAAAATATCGAGCATTTAACGCACTTTTGAGCTAAGGTTTTTCTTTAATATTTACCATTTGTAGCGAGGTATCATCACTAACACCCGGCAGTTCTTCAATAGCTGGTACCCCATCTGAACTCACACGCCTGCCGCTGTCACACGGCGCAGAGAGCGGGGTCGGGTTTTGCTAAAAAGAAGACCAAGTATTAAAATGACATACGCTAAGCGCCAATACAACAATTCCACGATCAGAAAAAATATTTTAGCCGCCTACCTCTTCACTTTGTAGAGTAGCGGACCCTGATGTTTCTCCACACAAAGAAGCCATCTTCGCAGCTCCCAACAATGGGTGGTGTCTGACAGCTCCAGGGACACGCTGCAACCCTGTCAGGCCGGAGCGTTTAAGAATATGCGCCAATGGTGTAACCACGCCTACATAACACAAGACATTTTTCAATTGGTTGTGTTGCTTTAAAACGACCCCCCCCCATTGTTTTATCGAGAGCGAAAAGTATTCACTTATGTAATGTTTCATAGCCATTCAGGGACGCCAAATATGTAATCATAGCCGGCCAAAATGTAAATGTAGTGGCTCTCTGAAGGCACCAGTTCTGTAGGGTTTGGGCATTTACTGAGACAATTACTAATTGTAGCAGTAAATCACAAAGTTGATTCTTTTGATGGCTTTAGAATCCAACCATGCGACATAACTCAAACAACGCACACACACAGGTACTAATACACGAGGATACATTTATTAATACATAGAATATGCATGTAAACCTAACAGATCTTATCGTGAGGGTTATCAGAATACAAAAGGTATATATTCAATCAGTTACGAAGAGTTACATATATCAAGAGGACATACGTTCAGTATATCATTCATTTAGACCGTTTCATAAATGAACTTGGTTATAACTTCTACATTAGATACTTGAAACAAGTACATAACTCTTAGGAATTAAATTGATATCAACTGGTTTGGATAACAATTGAATTCTCGAGCTGTAATGCATTGAAGTTGAATACACATCCAATCTCTGGGGATTCAGATCTCCTGCGGGCACAAAGAAACACTTGCAGGCTGTTGCTGTCCAATCCGCGCTCTCTGGCTCGGTGCCAGGTTGTGCTGTGCGGCTTGCGACGGTGCGCTGCTGATGCTCACTGACCGGCTAGTTAGTGTTGGCTTTAACTAGCAAAGTTTGTGCACAGGAGAAAAGATGACTGTGGGCCCCAGCAAGTCAGGAAGAGGACCGGTTCGTTCCTGATGAAGCGCTAGTTCTGAATAGTGATTCAGCTGTCCACAGTTCCGACCTGTTCACGAGGCCTGCTGCTGTTGCTAACCTCGGGTGGATCCTCTGGTTACTCTCTGGCATCCTCCGCTCTAGACTCTTAGAACAAAGGAAAGTTCTGGCACTCGGACACACTGGCCGTTCCGTGGTTGTCCGGGCTGAGTCTCAGGATGGTCAGGAGGCGCGCTGCGAGAATGTCCTGCCCTTGGGAGCCTTCTGCTCCTGGGCCGTCCTGCCCTGGAATTCTCCTTTGAATTCCCTTTAGAACAGTCCACAGAAGTCTCCTCCTGAATCTTACTGAATCTCCCGAATCTGAATCTCCAGGCCTGTGTTGCCTGTTTTTACCTGGAGGAACTTCAGCTTGTTGATTGGCTGAAAGTTCCATGGGCATCAGAGTCCCACGTGGGTTACTCAGCCCTACCAGTCCCTGATTGGTTGATCAAGGTGAGATATGAGTCACTTACTCTTGACACTTAGGAATGCAGTCCAGATGTCCATTCAGCACTCCCTAGACTGATAGGCGCCAATGGATGACCATTGATCATGATAGCCAGACTTAGCTAAGTGCATCCCCCTTTGGGAGCTGTCCTAGGACCTTAAATCACCCTGCACTAATGGTCTCTCTGTGGCTGCACCACAGAGATGAACAGAGAAATGGGGCCTCATTTGGGAAGCTCAGAAACACTTAATTCTTTCTTATTATTAAGCCTCGCCGCTACACTTATCAGTTTATAAGTTTTAAACTTTAAAAGTATTAACACACAACGCAAACACAAATGATGTGTTTGCCCAGAAAATAAATTTTAAACACGCTGGGGTTGGTCTTAAAGTTTTTAAAATAATGTAATAAGACACAGCTTATTTTTAATAACACATTCGCTACGGCTTTTTTCGAAAGTTTGAAATAAATTTCCACACACCGCAAGTGTAAAAGTCTTTAAGGTATTAACAGGCAACAAATGATGGGGTGTTGTTCTTTATACTTTAACGGATTGGTCTTAAAGTTTTAAAATCACGTATTAGAGATAATTTGAGATATTTTGGAGACGTGCAGTGGGGGGTTAGTTAAAGGCTCTGGAATGCAGAGTGGGGGGGGAGGGGGCTAAAATTGACCTCAGGGAAAGTTTATAAACATTTTATATTCATGTAAAGTTTTCTAATTTATAATCACCACATGTATTTCAAAAATGTTCTTAACATAGCATCGCGAAAAAATAAAACCTCAAAACGTCAAGCTTGGTTTGTGAACACGTCGCTATAAAGAATAGATACATTTTCTTATACCGTTAATAAAAAACATTTTGCTTGATAATATTCTTAGCGGTCTGTTGGCGAATCAAACACAGACACCGAGGCACATTTTCACCACGTTTTAACCGCTATGAAATTTAGACACCGTTGTATGTCTTAAAATAATATAGATTTTAACATTATAACGGTCTAAAACGTTTTCTAAAATGTTTCTTAAAATAATTTCTACAGACCAGTATGTGCACGCCCAATGATACCAATGGTTTTATGGAGGGGGCATGTGTGTTTCTTAGAAGAGAATGTTTATCGGTTTGGGGTATAAGTACCAGCGGTGTAACAGGCGAAGTTTTGGCAGGATTCCAATTCTTACAGTCTCGCGTTATCGCCTAACTCGTCAGAATGGATCACGCCGATCAATTACAACAGTCTGAAGATAGTCTATTTACAGACTTAACACTGTTCGATTTGATAGACGAAGACGAGGACTCCACGAATTTCAGCGGTATGTGTATCTGGCTTATTGTGAGAAAATTACAACGTCACGGTGCATGTATCATGTTAGCTATAGTTGCAAAACGTTGTATAATATTTGTATACTAGGCAATTATTATTATTATTATGAATTATTATAATGGAATTACCAGGGAGTTGTTCCGTAATGTGGTTGTGACCACAGCTGTAAAAAGACCAGTTACGGCGCAACCCAACAGTAATTACGGTGAGTAATTACGACAATGTTTTGAATAACGCTTTACGACCATGCGAGTCTTAAAGACACAGGGGTACTTTCTCCAAACCAATACATGCATGTGTCTATTCCGCAGATGCGGGCGAAGGGACAAGTCGCTTTAGCCAGTGTACAGGGCTTGTTTCCAAAACCAGGTGAAGAAGGCTCCACGGCCGAAACGTTGTGTTCTCTTTCTTCTTTTTTTCAGCATGGAATAAACCTATTACTTGTTCCTTTGCAGCCTACGCATGCTGACGCAGCTACCCACCTGAACTGTATACAGTATGTATATGTATATTTAATGTCTTAACTGTGCCCGTTTAAGTATTGAATATTTATATGGAATTTTACCACTGAAGGGAAATCTTAGTGCCTGAGCATAAAAAGAATAGGAGCATACTGCAACGCGTGTGAAGGCCATAAACGATATTAATTTTGGAACATAAACATACAGTATATGGCTGGTCTCGGTACTTTAAAGAAAACATACACGAAACATGGTTTCATTATGACCAGAATCGGTCTTGAGATATTTTTAACTTGATTTACAGTATTTGAGAGGTATGTCTTGACACCGATACTACGTAAGTACTGCTCACGTACTGTATATGTTTCTAGGTTTATATTATGCATTTCATACGGTCAAATTACTTTTGAGCAACTGATAAGAAGCGCGAAACGGTATGCCCAGGGCGTTTTAGTTTCGTTTTGTGCGGGGACTGCTTTAACTATATCGCCGTGGATTGATTAGAGATATCAAGTACATACAAGTCATTTTTTAAATGTTGTAGTTTGTCTTGTAAAAATGTGACGAGAACATCATCTGTCAACAATTACACAGGTTCTGTTTCCATATTGCGGATTTTGGTTACGTAATATTATTTTCTAATTTAACGTTGTGAATATATGATTTGGGCAAACAGAGCCGCAAAGAAGTACATTATGGGTTGTTGTTTTTTTTTGCAGTTTTATCTAGAACAAGCGATGCTTAAACCTTTGTCTGATTCTTGTGAAACTATCCACACGACAGTTACCCACAGTAGGAGTTGACTTCAGTGATGTCACTGATGGGATGTTTCTAAAAATCCATCCTCTGTAAAACGTCTTCTCTAGTTGTCCTGCATATGTATTCGCTAATGAAGCTGTGTGTTCTGAGCCTGGATCTCTACATTTCTGTATGAAACAGCTTAGAGGGCTAAAGACAGCTTGTGTTTAAATTGAGTGTAAGGTAATTTATGCTTCTAAAGTCATGGTCAGCATTTATTATTGTACTGTGCTGTAAACTTGTTCTGTGCCTAGTCACATTATTTTATAGCGTTTTTATAGCGTTATCAAATCTGGTGGCGCTGTGTGTTAGTTTCCTGACTCCCATGTCACATGGTCTGTGATTGAATCCCATGGAACTACTGTACAGTATCACTTTATTTTTTAACAAACATTTCTTTGAAAGAATGAAACGTTTCCCTTGGTCAGAGATTAAATAAAACCTCACTCGCACCAAACAAATTTATATTTCTAAATATCACAACATGATCGAATTTAAGTCTTTTTAATAACAATGAATAGTCACCTCTGCGTTACAAAATAAACATTTATATTGATTTGAATTGCGTTTTGATTTAAATCGTAAACGCGTGTTTAAATATATGTGTTTAAAGGCGATATACTGTATAAAAGCGCTGATTCTTATGGAGTGTGTTCCGCCGGGGATTCAAAAAATTTATTTTTTTTAATCGCGTATCTAAGGAAAATTGCAGTATAACTTTGTTAATGCACAAACAGTGGCATGTCACATTATAATTTGGGTGTCTCCCCTTGCCAGAAAGCTCTAAATTGCATTTTGAGTGCGGTTTTTGACTTTTTCTAAATTGCAACCCATAAATAAAGCTGATAAAGCTTAGACTAACTGTATTCTAAACTGTATTACAACGTAAATTGCAAAAATGCACTTGGAATCTGTCCAAGCCCTCCTACGAAAATTATTTAAACTGCGACACTGATCAGTCATCTCTAAATAAACTTTATTTTATATAGCATTTTAGGCGAATAGGTAATTAGATTGCTCATAAACCTAATCGCTTTTTCTACATAAACACAGCGTGATTGCTCTCTGAAAATGCTTTTCCTTTATATTTAGGCTCAGATTTCAACTATAGATCGCATTATTATAAACTTTCTTGGAAAAATGTATTTTATGTAAACCATGTTTGCTATTAATTCATTTAGGGCTAAAATACGTTCATTGTCTTCCAATCGAGTCGAGTTGACATTAGAAGCATGTTAAAGCGACTTAATTGAGGTGCCCAGCTACCAGTTAACACTGTACTTCCTACTTTAAACATACTTGTGAAACCGGTTTAATTCGATACAGCCAGCACTCCTGCAGAGAGGGGGTTGTACTCGTAAAGTAGAAGCAGGCGAGATTTCCAGCGAAAGACACCTCCCCCCCTCAAAAACCCAGTAAGCAGCAAGGCTTTATGTTGAAAATTGAGGTGGATTTTGTTTATGATAAAGAGGAGAAACTGGGATGGGAGGAGGGTTTGGTTTTGCATAAGGGGCGGGATTATGATAATTGGAGGAATTTGCAAGAGTATAATGGTTTGATATATTTGATTTTGTATTGTGGTCGTTATCTATGTTTTTGGTTGGTATTATGTTTATATGGTTGTTTTTGTTGGTTGGTTGTTATTATGGTTATTAATAATACGATCTATAGTTGAAATCTGAGCCTAAATAAAAGAAAAAGCAAGTGATTAGGTTTATGAGCAATCTAATTACTTATTCGTTTAAAACGCTATATAAAATAAAGTTTATTATTAATTTGCTGGACAGAGCGGTGAACATTATTATGCATAAGACAAAGATAACGATCCTGATCAGTTTAGAAATCTGTGTACGCTGTAAGGTTTTTACTTCTTAAACTTTTAAAATACACATTTCGAATAGAAAGAAATCCTCTTCCTGGTACAGTCGCATGAAGAGACAGGCGAAACAGCCCTACACAGCCCTGTCGCAGTACACGAATATAATCATATCGTTATTAAATTCTTTAGATACGCGATTCCATATTATATTAGCAGAAAAGCTTAAACTACCACTTTTTCACACGCTATTTCACATGTTAGTTAAATTTAATTTATTTATATATTATATATTTATATCTCTGACCAAGGGAAACGTCTCATTTTTTCAAAGAAATGTTTGTTCACAATGGCGACTGTCAGAAGATAGGACACAGCGGCTCAGGCACCCGCTGAATGGAAAAGGGGCACTTTAATGTTCTGTATGGCTAATACTAAAGCCAATACTAATATTCAATACTTTAATATCCTTTTCTGTATGTTTAACAATAGTGGGTACTGGCCTAATTCGTCCCTGCTCCCGTTGTTAGGTGTTAATGTGTTGTTAAGTGTGAATTTGTAGCTGTTTCCCTGGGGTCTGGCTTTTTTTCTGGAAAACCATAACTGGTCTTGTCCAGATTGACTGTCGGCGCCCAGGTCTGACAGTGCTGCTCCAGCAGTGCCAGGTTCTGGCGCAGCCTCTGTTCTGTGGGCGACAGCGGGACCAGGTCGTCTGCACAGAGCAGGAACTCGATTTCCATAATTAATGCAGATCAGTAAATCAAGGGACAAAACAATTATTGGGCCCGGGTCCTCAATGGGCTTTGACGTGCTAATGCGTTGGTTTAACAGTCTGGGTGTGGCAAGCCTCTAATGTCTCCCGACTTTGAAAACCAAGTAATAACTTAACTATATGTGCAAACGTTTCATATGTTGCTGTTGTGGATGCCTGTGGAGTGTATCTTATTTGCCACGCGCCCTCCCCCCCTCTTTCCCTCAATTCAATTCAATTCAAGGTGTTTTATTAGCATGGCAGATGGGGTTCAATCAGTGCTGGGTATTTACTTTGCTTTGAGATTCCACTTTTAAAGGTGATATATAAATTTTTGACTAAAATAAATTGATATCTTTGTCTTCTAAGCTCTCTGTGTACAGTGGAGCCTCCTGTCCAGCCAGCACATGTCCACAGACATTCACAACAGCGACATATCATAAAACGTTTGCACATATAGTGTGCAAAAATGCACTTTATTTACTAAAAATAAGACAGAGATACTGTATCAATTTATGTTGCATTAGCCTGATTATGATTAAAAAAACACATATAATTAAACATGCGTTTGCGATTTAAATCAAAACACGATTTAAATCAATATAAATGTTTATATTGTTTCGCATACTGTCCAGCCTCCATTTCTCTATAAAAATTTACTCTATTACACACACACACAATAGAAGCAGGAAGCAGAAGCAGGGACCGTTGTCAGAAGGGAAGAAGGTGACTATTCATTGTTATCAAAAGTGACTTAGAATCGATCATGTTGGGATATTTTGAAATATAAAAGTCAATTGATTGTCCATAATATCGCTATTCTCTTTTTTCGAAGAAATGTTTGTTAAAAGAAAAGTCCAGCACCAGCTGGATTTGAACACACAACCTGCAAGTTGTTAATCAGGCACATAGACCAGTAGGCTACAAGACAACTCACATGAACAGGGAGGCGAAAAAGCCCTATCCAGCCCTGTCGCAGTACACGAATATAATCATATCGTTATTAAATTCTTTAGATACGCGATTCCATATTATATTAGCGGAAAAGCTTAAAACTACCACTTTTTCACACGCTATTTCACATGCTAGTTAAATACTTCGATGCTTGAAATGTTTAGGGAGAAATGGAATACCGTTGTGTATTTTTCCTTTAAAGTACCGATTCCTGGAATCTGACTGGCTGACACCCTTCTGAAGTGGTTCCATAAAATCTGGTATACGGAAAAGAAAGCATTGATAAAAAAAGCCTGGATTCTCATGTATCTCATACAAGTATCTTTTAATACAGTCTTTGCTGTGCTCTTGAGGATCCTTGTGATGTTTTGAGCTCTAGTTGAATGATAAGTAATTTTAAATCATTTTCGTAGTTAGAAATTATGAAACACCCTGTTAAAAGCAAGGGAGTTTTTATGCCCGTTGAAGTAAAACAAAATGCCTGACAAAGTATGGCTTGGACAGATTCCAAGTGCTTGTACAAATGTGCTAAAGAAATTATACTTTGAGTATACAGCTTGTCCAAAGTCATTCATTATTAATACTATTAGTAATATCTTCGGTAAAGGCTTTGATGCATAAATATTTCTGATAAAGGTAGGTTGTGTACTTTTGTCCAGCTGAGCAATCTTGCTTTCATAAAATATATACGCGATTCAATATTATATTCCCTTTTAATCAAATTCTAAAAGTATGCCTGCTGACTCCGGTATCTCTTTAGTTAAAGACTTCGATGCTTAAAATGTTTAGGGAGAAATGGAATACTGGTGTGTATTTTTTCTTTAAAGTACCAAGACCAGCCATATACTGTATGTTTATGTTCCAAAATTAATATCGTTTATGGCCTTCACACGCGTTACAGTATGCTCCTATTCTTTTTATGCTCAGCTACTAAGATTTCCTTTCAGTGGTAAAATTCAATATCTACAACGGGCACAGCAAAGACGTTTACTGTAAGTCTTTCTACGACAGACCAACGGAGCACGAGTGCCCCTGTCGGTCAACCAATCACGTACTGCGGTGCCTCGCGTCATGTTGCGTCACAATGCGCGACGCCACCTGCAGTACGTGTCTGTAACGCGCACTTTGAATTGCTGCATCTGTATGCCCGCTTGGAGTTATACAATCTGCTAAATGCTTTGCAAGGCCGCTGTCTGTACCACGACACAGATTCCGTTATCTTTGTGAGCCGGGAGGGTGAGTGGAATCCGGGGCTAGGTGACTATTTGGGTGAGCTGACCAGCGAAATCGATGCTGGACAACACATCACCGAGTTTGTGTCAACAGGACCCAAGTCGTACGGGTACAAGCTGTCTGGCGGGAAAGCCTGTTTAAAGGTGAAAGGCATTACGCTCAATGTGAACAATTGTGAAAAAGTTAACTTTGAGAGTCTGCGGGACTTGGTTTTTGACTATGGCGTTAACCCTTATGCAGAGTGCCAGGAATTTAAACACATTTCTATTCAACAGCCGATGATCGTGCGTGTTAAAAAGGATTGGCGCATTGAGACCCGGACCTTAAAGAAAACCCAGAAGGTGGTGTACGACAAGCGGGTGCTGTAAGAAAATTTGACATCGTTGCCCTACGGATATTAACACGATGGATGTCAGGTTAAAACACCCTTTTTCATGCATTTTGTCCGGACCCTCGAATTGCGGTAAAAGTTATTTTATAAAACAACTCTTGGAGAACGGTGATACCGTAATGACTCGTAAACCCGAAAACATAGTCTGGTGTTACAGCTGCTGGCAACCTCTATACGCTGAGTTGCTTGTGAAATTTGCATACATTCAGTTTATAGAAGGACTACCGACGTCGTTTTCCGACGAACAGCTACTGCCGCCAGGTAGAGTAAATTTGATTATAGTTGACGATTTGATGGAGTCTGCGTGTGAAAATAATGAGATAGAAAAAGCTTTTACCAAATACGTACACCACCGAAACCTCAGCATCATGTATATCGTCCAAAATGTGTTTTGTCAAGGCTGGAAAAGTAAAACCATGGCGTTAAATACAAAGTACATGGTGCTGTTTAAAAACCCTAGAGATAAACTACAGGTTACAACCCTGTCCCGGCAGATGTATCCCGGTAAAGCCACATTTTTTTTGGAAGCGTTCGATGACGCTACTAAAAAACCTTTTGGTTACTTGTTGGTGGATTTAAATGCCGACACCCCAGATGACTATCGCTTGCGAACAGGTCTTTTCCCCCCAGATGTACCCACGGCTTATGTATTTAAAAAATCTAAAAGTCGGTGATTTCGCAACCACAGACTCAGTCGAAAAAACACGTTTGGGGCGTCGTCATGTCTTCACGCGTTCGGAGAAACCTGACTCTCTTACATTTTCTGGTAAAAGCCACCCCCAGTCAGCGGAAAGCTATTCTCTGCGGGGCTACAAATGATCTTGTACAGGCCATAGCTGAAATCGCCTTGAATACCTTGAAAGGGAACATACCGTTATCTGCTAAGCAGTTTGGGACCCTGAAGAGAAAGCGTAAGCTTATAAAGGCTTTGAGTCGAAAGGCTCTTTCTCTTAAAAGAAAGAGACTCTTGGTGAACCAGTCCGGCGGTTTTATCGGGACCCTGTTGAGTATTGCAGTACCATTACGGGGCTTCTACAACGTCAATAATGGAGCATGCTGAAAAAATGTACCTGGTACCTCAGAAACAGCTCGATCGACTCCGAGAGCGGTCTGGGTTCAAAAGCGATGTAAGAAAAATAACAACCTGTCGGTTGGATGATGAAATGAGAGACATTCTTCAGAACTCGCATCTGGCCGAATATGAAAAAGTGAAATTGTACAGTCAGGTGCTACAACAGTATTTGACATTAGTACGCCAGGAGACTTCCGAAAAGGGGACTTTAACTGTTGTACTACCAGAAAATGCACCCGCCGAGCTATCACGCACGTTAGCACAACCGCCGTCATCGAGCGATGCTGACTTTGGGTATATTTTGGACAGCGTGTCTCAGCGGTTCCGGAGAAATGCCGAGATATTGTTAAAGACCATGGCCCGCAATGAACCATTAATAGCCTGGAATGAAAAAGGGGAATTTGTGTACAAGGGGGCACCCGTTGAGGGCTCTCACATGATTGATCTTGTCAGGGCTCTCACACAGCAGCAAGCAGTTGCGGTCTGTAAGAAGCCAAAAGGTTGGGATGTGTTCATGGAGGCTATGGCAGAAATCAACGTGCCGGGCACCTTGCTAGCCAACGCTGGTAACCGAGAGCTACTTGAAAAACTCAAGGCTACCCCGCTGGGGTGTGCAGCGTTGGTCAAAACTTTAAAACAACCGGTAGAGTTGTTGATGGTTGACCCAGTCTCTAAGATAACCGCTGAAAGGAGACGATCATTAACACCTAGACCCACATGGTTGTCTTTGTAACATTTTTCTCTGGGTATGTGTGTTTGTGATAAATGACTTGAAATGTATATTAAAAAGCGTGAGCAATATAGTTAAAAATGTTTGTAATAAAATGGCTTGGATGTAACGTATTAAAAAAAGCTTGAGCGCTATAACAGCGAATGTATAATAAACATATTGTATTGATTTTAATTCATGTTTTGTGTTCTTTTTTAAATAATAACCACACAGACAACAAAATGGTTTCGATTTCATTTTTATTTTAGACGGTCGATTAACATTTATGACATGTTTTAAATTGTCGTAAACACCCGCATAATTGAACATTCGTATTTTCAAATGGTTTAAAAGGGTACAGGGGTCTCCGTCTCACACGACGTCGGTTTTTCAGAAACATTTCCACCATGCGGTCATTCTGGATTGCGTTCGTAGAATAAAGTTCTAAAATGTTTCTAAAAGATAAACCTTTACATCTATGGTATAGAAAAAAGACGCAATGTAGACCGCAGGTCACCGCAAAAGAATCTTGCAATTGTCTGTTGTTGTAAAATATGGAATTAGCATTTCTGTTTAAGAAATCAATAATGTTTTTGTGAAAGAAAAAGGCTTCGGGTGAAAATCCGTAGGAGTCGAAAAATTCTGCGCCCTCATCATCGGGTAAGTAAATAGCAAGCCAGTGTTCACCAGGGCGGTCGTGTGGGTGAGTATTAACTATTAAACTCAGCGGGCACCGCGCCAGTCTCTCGCGCGGTAGGGCATCACTGGGGAACACGCCTAGAAAACTGTCTCGGGTGTAGTGGTCTCGGGTTAGAATGTCTTCCAGCTGTTTGGTGTTCATCTTTATGTGCAGGTTGTGTGGCCTCCCGTGCTTTTTAGCTGAAGTCGTAAATGACTTGACGTCTCATATCAAGCTCTATCACGTTGTCGAACAGCGCGTACACAACCATGTTAACTGTAGTGGGTAGCGGTAGCGCGAAGCGTATTTCAGCTCTCAGATTACCCGTTTTGATAAGTGAATAATGCCCTGTGCACTTGTCGTCGGGGCTGAGGTTGAAAGCGAACAATGTGTAACCACGCGCGTACTCCTCGCGGTCCACCAGAAGTGGTTTGTCTTTCAGACGCTTCCCGGATGTTTCCACCAGATTAAAATATTCACGGATGCAATGTCCATTCTGGAAGTCTGGTTGAAGCGGTTTAGTGGGGATTTGTTCACCGTCCGCGTAGAGAGCCAGAAAGTTAACGTTGTAGTGTTTAAAATTGAAGGGGTTTTGTGTAAAACTGCTGCTGAATGCCGCGTTGTCCACAAACCCCAAAATTACCACTTTGGGTAACTGCCCGAGAAAGAGGTTTTCTTGGTTACACACACGGTTCCCTGCAGGCAGGCTGAAGACTTTCATCTGTACGCGGTCTATGGGGTATTTAGCGTTGGCCGTCAGGAGTGCTTCGCCATGTCCCAGTCTGACCCCGGGTGACACTCTGACTCTTTTCACAAACAAAGATGCAGAGAGTACGCTCAGTTTGTGTTCTCCGACGTTGTTCATTAAGCAGAAAGCATCTCTGTTGCGCGTGAGTTTTATTTTCAGGTCTACGCCATTCAGTAGTAGTTTGTCCTGAAAAAACAGGTCTGCGTGAATGTGACCCAGGAGCTCCAGTTTTCGGCTTTGCGTCATGTATGATGCTCTTTTTCGGAACCCCTGATTGGGACCATCCAAAATTGTGGACTCGTGTTGCCCGGCTGTGTCTTTGTAAAAGAGCCCTGTTGAATACTGCGTCTTCAGCGTCTCTTCACTGTAGTTCAGGACAGACTCTATAAAGGCTCTGTAAGGATAGCAGTTGTTGCTCTGGCTGATCAATCGGTCTCCTACGGTGATGTCAACCTGGCTGAAGATGGCTGCGATGGGGTAATTCACCAGACTCACACGGGCTGCCGCATCAATGTCCCGACCGCCTGCTTCCGTTATTTTACAGGTCAAATAGAGCAGCGTGTTGTTTAAATCTAAATAATCTTCTCCATTGCCTGCGACGTAGAACTCCAAAGGTGCGTTTTCCGTTAGGGCCGTGAGGGGTGGAACTTCTATGTAAAAGCTTTTCTCGATGCTTGTTTGGGTAGGCGCTAATTGAAATATGTCCAGCTCCGGCTTGGCGCATTCTGCCAACCCGCCGTGAACAAAAGCCATATTTAAAATATGTCTCGTTTCGTGTCTCGTTGATTGCGGTGTGTCACGCCCTTCTTGGTCGACCTGAAGCTTTTATGAGTTGACTGTCTGCGCTTAGCCGTTCTTTTATCAGGTTTCGGAGGCCCCCGACGGTGAGATGATGACGTCTGTCTTTTTCTCTTGACACCCCTGCGGATGTATGCTAGACCCGAACCTTCCTGCTGATGTGCAGCCACCTTAGACATGACAACACTTGTAACGTTGCCGACCACGTCTTTGGCAATGTTTTTAGCCGCCGATGCCATGTGCTATTTCAAACCCGCGTTTCAGAAAGGCACGGCTTTTCTAAATAGCGCTCTGAAAATACCCCCCATACCCGCGTCGTACTGAACCGGTAGCCCTGAAAATCCTGGTAATCCATAACCAGCCTGTTGTTTGTAGTAGTGCGTATACAAAGAAGGATCCCCGTAGCTCTTGATGACCGTCATCCTTTTAGATGTTTGTCGCTTTCACAGGTCTGAAATGCAGCTTGACGATGACCTTTCCTAATGCAAATGACACGTGTTCGTTTTGATCCGTCTTTATTTCAATAGTGATGTTGTTAAAATGATCGATGCTCACCGGCACGTAATGGGGTTTGTCGTAGAATACTGTGACGAATTCACCATCCACGCCTCTGAAGGGCACACAACGCAAAAGCGGTGCGTAGATGTCGCCTATTAACTGGTGTTCTATGATATCGGTGTATATATACATGGTGTTAAATCCGCCAGTCATATTAACGGTGTGCGGTGATTTTACACTTCCGACACCCGATTTGAAACCCAACATCCTCGCCAGGCGGTTATGCACCTGTATAACAAACCGTTTATCACTAACAATCCTTACCGACCGGCTAATGGGGTTGTATTTAAGATTTACAGCCGTTAACTTGGATTTTTCCGCAGCCCGTTTCATTTCATGCAAGAGCTGCTCGATGTTGCTGTAGTACCCTCTCGGTAAGGTACATATCCATATAGTCTTGAGCTCATCGCTGACGAACAGAAAAACTTTGTCTTCATCAAAAGTGTTTAGTGTATGCAGATAGTGCAGCTCGACCAGGCCTTCCCAGCTCCCGTCCAGGTCAATCGCCTTTACCAGATGCTCTGTGAAGCACGCGTTGGTGTTCTTTGGAAACATCTTTGAGGATGAATTACTGGCCAGCGTCACATAGAAACCACTGGGGTTCATTTTTCACCACCTCTATATGTCTCGGACCTCGGAAGCCTTTACCCAACTATTGAATTTATCGCTCAAGCCGCACCACTTTACCAAAAGCTGTTTGTTTTTGCCACGACCCCTGGCTGCTAAAATCGTTTGGATGCGGTAGACGTTCTCAACATCCGGGTTTATCTTCTTTAGCTCTTCTGCATAGAAGGAGCCCTTAATGTTGTCGCCTGCGTAGTCCTGCAGTTTGTAATAGGGTCTCAGAGCCGAGGTCTGCTCTTTGACAATGAAAATTTCATCTGTGAAGGTCTGTTCATATCCCTTCTCAAACACTCCCTTTATTTTGGACACCCGCACGCGATCACCCACATTAAATGAAAACTTTGACGGTTTTCTCTTAAAGTGTTTGTAATAGACCGTTCTCCACACCTCAAGGGAGTTGTCGGACGTAACAGAAGCCGGGGTTCGTTTAATAGTCGTGTGGTAACTATAGTTATAAGCATAAATAAGATCTGAAAGGACGTCGATATATCGAAAGGTGTTTTTGTGTGTCAGGTACCTCCACATTTTTGTTTTAATAGTTCTGTTAAATCTCTCGACCACGCTAGCCTTCACATCGCTGGCCGTAACGAAATGTTCAATATTCTCACGTTTGAGAAAATTTGGGAAGGTCCTGTTAAGAAATTCTTTACCCTCAATCGCTTGTAGCTTTTTAGGAGCACGCCCCTCTTGTAGTATATTTCAGAAGGCGCCTGTCACGGCCCCTCCAATCTTGGTTTTCAGTGGCATGGCCCAAGTGTATTTAGACAGCATGTAACAGAACGTCGTTGAACTCGCGGTGTTCTCTCATGTCCACCAAGTCGGCCTGCCATTGCCAGTCCATTTCGGACACCAACATCCTGTTTCTCTTAAAACGTACGCGCGCCGGCTTGTGCAGCGTATAAGCAGCCTGGCCGGACAACCACTCGGCCACCCGGCCGCAGCTGGCGCCGCTCACACCCCTGGATCTCGCGGCCCTCACCAGACTCCCCGCGCCACCGTAACTACCCGATTCCATAGGTTTATAATAGAGCGCACTCAACCCCGCTGCAGACATGGTCCCCTTCCAAACCAATACCCACTTTCACACACCTAAAGCGAGGCAAGCGCTGCCTTGGGGCTTTGGGACCCTGAGGCTCCGGACTGACCGGCCGGGGGGGAAGTGGGGGGTTCCGACCGTTAACGACACACCATTGGCTCCTGAGGGGGCGGGACATGCACACATAACAACACGCCATTGGCTGGCAAGGTGGCGGGACATCCACCAACTGCTGACTCCCATTGGCTGGAAAAAGGGGGCGTGGTACCTGTTAAGTTTGACGAAAGGTGTCGCTTTATACTACTTAGTTCATCTGGAGTCTGTAAAAAAATATTCAGTGGCACAGAGGATCTCAATTTTTAAAAGCAGGAATTATCAGTGATAATTCTAGTTACGCAATCAAAGGCACAGAATTATAGTGCATTCCGAAGGCTTATTTCCAGATTTAGTTCACTTGATAAGCATTGTATAGTCACCATTGCAAGTAATATATTAGTCTACAAATCATACAATAAAACTAAGGAATTAATACAGGCACACTGAAACTGCACAATAAATGCTCAGAACAGACAGTATATAAAAAACTCTTGCTGCACACATTCACCCAGATAAAATAAAATGTGTTTCATTCACAACCACCAAAATTTCTCCAATTAGACAGAATATTCAACCCACAACAATTGTGCACTTTTAATTCAAAATACTTTATTCATCGCTGGTGGGAGGACAATTTCCCTCCCAGGCTTTGACATACAGAAATGTAAACCTGAACTGGATAATGGCACATAACCATTGAGGTAGAAGCACCTTGCTTTTCTCATGAAATTACTTTCACAGATCCGTAAATGTTTACATAATCCTTTCAAACTGTTTTGTTTTTTGTAAAGGCTGTTGCATCTTAATTGCTACTGGACACATTTTAATATTTCAGTAAATTATAGATCAGTTCCTGATTGTTTTAGTTCAGTATGTCATATGCATAAGTGCAATGAAATGCTTATTTACTTGTAAGCTCTGATATAAAGACATTAAGGAATCACCAAAACAAACAGAACAACAGGAGCAAGTTAAATCACATACAACTTAAAACACACCCAAGACCAGCAGTTTGAGAAAATAATAAAAAACTGTGAGTCAGTGGTAGGGGTAGAGTTCAGTAATCCAACAGCCTGTGGGAAGAAACTGTCTCTGAATCTGAAAGTTCATGCCTTTGTTCCTATAATGCTTATCAGATGGAAGGGGAGAGACAAGTGAGAAACCAGGATTGCAGTATTTGGAATGCTATCAAATGTGTCAGTAGCTACTTATATCTGTTAATCTACATACTTATTACTGCAAGTCATGGTAATTAAATCACTAATTAAGATGACTAATGTACTGCAATTAGATGGTTTGTCAATACATTATGTGATGATGAATCTTTGATACTAACATACATGCCAGGAAATCAGTATCTGTTGTGCTAAAGGCACCTGCCTTGGACAGGTGGACAAGGCAGAGCACATCCTTTGGGGTCCTTATTCTCCCTGTGCTATAAAGTGCTATAAAGTGGTTGTAACCACAAGACAACCTAATGAGCACTTGATATTTCCACAGACATATCAGCACTGTTACTGGTATTGTACTGGTTTTATATTCATAAAGCGAAGCCAATGTGGTAACACCGAATATAACATTTCTTTCAGGTATTCCAGAAAGCTTCCTCACTGTTCAGAAACTGGATACGTTTCTCACTATGGTTATATTCACCTGCTCAGTGCAACACATTGCAGTCAACAGTGGACAGGTGAGATCTGCTTCTCGGCCTTTTGGCTAAGATCAAGTTCAAGTGGCATGCCCGCAGTTCTTGTCTTTCCAAAGGTCTAGAAGGCGATCGAAGATCCTGAAGAGTGCTTGAGCTGGTATCGCTCTAGGTTGAGCCTAGGGGGTTAAGGCCAAGCAGCAGCTGAGCTGGGTGGGAGGGTGGGATCCAGCAGCAACATTCTCTCTCTCTGCTCTCTCCTCTCCTCTCCCCCTTTCTCTTGCTCCGCCTCCTTGGCCTCTTGGCTGGGAGTAGGTACTCGTGGCCTGCCCGTGGTGCTTGCTTTCTTCCTCGACACTCGGAAGCGCTATCCTCTCTCTCTCTCTCTCTCTCTCCTCCTGCGCCTGCACCTAGCTGGGCTTTGCCCACAAGGACAAAGGCCAGGGCTCCCTCGCTGCTCCTTTAGCAGCTAAACCCTCCTCCCAACAGGACCTTTGCTTTCTCTCTTTCTCTCCCTTTTTCCTTTTTCTCCTTTCCAGGAAAGATGGCAGACAAGAGGACACTGATCCTGTTCCACTGGACCAAGAAAGGAGAGACGATGCCAATTGCGAAATCCTTCTTCATGACCTTCCTGAGAGGGATCCTGCAGTTGGTGGCTGGAGATCTCTACTGCCTGCAAGACAACAAGGCAGAGAGATACATGGAGGCCTACTTGGCCACGGACGCCTCATACGAAAAGGCAACGAAACTGATCAGAGAAAAAGGTAAGCACCCCGGTTTCTCTGATTTCAGGCCAGAGCCTATGAGGAAGACTAACCAGAGGACCATCACAGTCCTCACATACAACCCCTATGTGCCAACGGAACTTTTAACAGCGTTCCTAGGGAGGTATGTAACTTTGGTGGGCCAACCGACGGAGATTAGGGACAGTTCCGGCGTCTGGTACGGCAAATGCCAGTACCGAGTCCTCCTGAAAGAGGACCCAGAGGGTGTAGACGGTTTCCAGCACCCCCCGGCCCGTTTCAACATCGGAGCCGACAGGGGGTACCTTTATTACCCCAGGATGCCGGATTTCTGCAAGAAGTGCAAACAGTCCGGCCACAAGGAGAACACGTGTGACATCGTCTTTTTTCTTTTTTCTTTTGGTTAAATCCTGTCTGGTCAATTTAACCCGGAAAATGCCAACAAAGGTCAAGCCTGTTACATACTCTGACAAGGTGTAACCAAGGTAAAAAGTCACCATAGGACAGAATAACTACACTTTATGTAAAGGAGAAATTTAAAACACACCAAGCTAATCAAAAAAGCCTAGGCTCTATTTTGAGCCCCTCACGAGACTTCTTCAGTTCATACTGAACAATAACTGTGTAGCAAGTTGCTTAGCAGCCCCCACAAAGTCTATGTTTTTTAACACTTACAAATGCCCTCTTCTTACTCTCAATCAGTTGTCTCCTTACTGCTGCTGTCACCTGTTTGCATGCCAGGGAACTTGCTCTCGATTTCCAGATATGGACTGACATGAAAAGCCTCTGCTTTCTGTCTTGTATCATCTTGCATCAGCTGGTTAATTTGGCTGACTGTTGATGTTAAAGCACAGGAGTTAAACACTCCAAACACTCTACAATTCAGGATACAACTAAACACACTTTCCCTGCCTGAACTACAGGATTTTAGACACAGCTCTCTGCAACTGACTGCTCTTATAGTGACTGCTGCTGCTCCTGAGGAATGTCCCAATTAAGCACAGGACCAATCAAAGGATCCTTTTTCTGTTCAATCAGTCAATCAATGTAAGTGTGTCCAATTTACCAGAGAAAAAGGAAGAGGCCTTATCAAAGCCTCAGCTCTTGCTCCAACACAGGCACATTCATGTACAGCAAAGAGACTGTCACTATATTAAGGCTTTACCTAGGAAATTCAGGTTCAGTGAGAAGAGCACCACATGCTGGTCCACCAGTACTACTCACCTCTATACTGAGACAACAGGACACTAAGTGGCTGATCAGTTTAGCTCAGTGTGCTCAGACCTGAGTCAGTGTACTGCTGTTCATCACATGACCTCTTCTTAAATAGAAGTAGAAAACCATAATAACAAATGTCACTTTGTTTATCTAAACATGTACTATATATATATACCCACTAACCTAATACTAAATTTGAAAGTTCATACCCCTTCAAATTTTAAGAAACATTTGTTTACTCAGCTAAATAAAGACATCTTCACAAAAGAAATCATGCGCTTTTAGTTCAAAACTAATCACAGTGTATCAATATATGAGAAGTCCATAGTCTATGAGGCCATTCATTTCATCATACAAACTTCCACTATGAACAGGGCAGCTTCTCATAAGATTCCAAACCAGATCTGAGGGAGACTCCATTCTCACCCCACCTCATGGCCAGTCACCCTTCAGCCAAGTGGGTTAAAGCAATTTTAAAAATAAATGCTTCCCAACCAACATTGTATTTTTTTTGTGAGATGGTCCTGTATCTTCTTAAATACATTGATAGGGGATGTTTTGTTTTGAAGAATGTGTGCCTACAGATGCAGCCATTCAAAGTGCGCGGTACAGACACATACCGCAGGTAATTGGCTACGGCGTCGTGCATCGTGACGCGCGATGACGCAAAATACCGCGGTGCGTGATTGGTTGACCGACAGGGGCACTCGTGGTCCGTTGGTCTATCGTAGAAAGACTTACAGTAAACGTCTTTACTGTGCCCGTTGTAGATATTGAATTTTACCACTGAAGGGAAATCTTAGTAGCTGAGCATAAAAAGAATAGGAGCATACTGTAACGCGTGTGAAGGCCATAAACGATATTAATTTTGGAACATAAACATACAGTATATAGCTGGTCTTGGTACTTTAAAGAAAAAAATACACACCAGTATTCCATTTCTCCCTAAACATTGTAAGCTTCGAAGTCTTTAACTAACGTGATACCGGAGTCAACAAGCATACTTTTAGAATTTGATTAAAAGGGAATATAATATGGAATCGCGTATCTAAAGAATTTAATAACGGTATTCGTGTGCTGCGACAGGGCTGTGTAGGGCTGTTTCGCCTGCTTGTTCATGTGAGCTGTCTTGTAGCCGACTGGTCTAGGTGCGTGACTACCAACTGGCTGGTTGTGTGTTCAAATGCAGCTACTGCTGGACTTTTCTTTTAACAAACATTTCTTCGAAAAAATAGAATAGCGATATTATGGACAATCAATTGACTTTTATATTTCAAAATATCGCAACATGATCGATATTTGCGATATTTTGAACATATCTTCCCTTCTGACAGCGGTTCCTGCTTCTATTGTGTGTGTGTGTGCAACAGAGTAAATTTTTATAGAGAAATGGAGGCTGGACAGTATACGTTACAATATAAACATTTATATTGATTTAAATCGTGTTCTGATTTAAATCGCAAACGCGTGTTTAATTATGTGTTTTTTAATCATAATCAGGCTAATGCATTTCTACATTTTCTATATGAACCAGCTTAGAGGTTCATACAGAAAGACAGCTTGTGTTTAAATTGAGTGTAAGGTAATTTATGCTTCTAAAGTCATGGTCAGCATTTATTATTGTACTGTGCTGTAAACTTTTTCTGTGCCTAGTCACATTATTTTAAAGCGCTTTTATTGCGTTATTAAATCCGGTGGTGCTGTGTGTTAGTTTCCTGACTCCCATTATTTAAACTGCGACACTGATCATTCATCTCTAAATAAACTTTATTTTATATAGCGTTTTAAGCGAATAGGTAATTAGATTGCTCATAAACCTAATCGCTTTTTCTACATAAACACAGCGTGATTGCTCTCTGAAAATGCTTTTCCTTTATTTTTAAAGTAGGCTCAGATTTCAACTATAGATCGTATTATTATAAACTTTCTTGGAAAAATGTATTTTATGTAAACCATGTTTGCTATTAATTCATTTAGGGCTAAAATACGTTCATTGTCTTCCAATCGAGTCGAGTTGACATTGGAAGCCTGCCACACCCGGACTGTTAAACCAACGCATTAGCACGTCGCCAGTATTGGCTTTAGTATTCCCCCCCTCTCCCCTCAATTCAATTCAATTCAAGGTGTTTTATTTGCATGACAGATGGGTACAAGCAGTGTTGGGTATGTATATTGTAACGCTTACGGCAGACAGGCACTGTGTAAGAGCCGGCGCACCAGAGCAGCGCACCGAGGGAGCGTCTGCATTTATAACTTAGTTTTTAAAATTAGTCAAGCAATATGAAGCATCTCCTTTTACTTAGTGCCTGAGCATAAAAAGAATAGGAGCATACTGCAACGCGTGTGAAGTCCATGAACAATATTAATTTTGGAACTTAAACATACAGTATATGGCTGGTCTCGGTACTTTAAAGAAAACATACACACCAGTATTCCATTTCTCCCTAAACATTTTAAGCATCGAAGTCTTTAACTAACGCGATACCGGAGTCAACAAGCATACTTTTAGAATTTGATTAAAAGGGAATATAATATGGAATCGCGTATCTCAAGAATTTAAAGACCAGACAATCGCAAACGCATTTTCAATAAAATTATTTTATTCATTCAGCAGTTTGTGAGAGGGACATCCAGCAGGGAGAGACACACACACCGGTTTTCATTGACAAAATTGTTTTTTTTCAATTCCTCTTGTCTAACAGGAATGTTTTGCTTGTGGACAGACTGTTAGACAAGAGGAAAAGACCGCCTCCTCCTACGAAGCATTTCGTTGATCCGATCACGAATTCTTTTCCAGTCGTACGCAGCAAGGGTTGAGAATCTTCGATTCACCATTGTACTAATGGTTTCCCGGAGATTGCAAGGGAAGGCACTTTTGCCTCTGGACCCATCGAAATTTACAGACGTGGTCCACCCCCAGTAAATTTCAAAAGTCACAAGATTTATTGTAGATATATTATAATATATAAGATATATTGTAGAACCGCTGATTCTTATGGAATGTGTTCCGCAGGAGATTCAAATTTTTATTTATTTTTTAATCGCGTATCTAAGGAAATCTCAGTATAATGTAACGCTTACGGCCGACAGACACTGTGTAAGAGCCGGCGTACCAGAGCAGGTGACGTCACCGCCCTTCCCTGTGATAGCAGGACTACAGCTACTGGGCTGTGGAGAGATCTCTCTTTAGCTCACGGGGTTGGGTCGCTGCAGAGAGACGCGGAAGTCCCGGGTTCGAGCCACCTATACTTTGGGCCGACCTGATGCGGCAAGGGCGCCCGCCTGAGCCCCCGTTGCGTTACATTGGTGTCAGAAGTGGGATGGGATAGCCCTTCGCCGGGGACGGCGATTTAAGCGGGGGAGAGTGTAACGCTTACGGCCGACAGACACTGTGTAAGAGCCGGCGTACCAGAGCAGGTGACGTCACCGCCCTTCCCTGTGATAGCAGGACTACAGCTACTGGGCTGTGGAGAGATCTCTCTTTAGCTCACGGGGTTGGGTCGCTGCAGAGAGACGCGGAAGTCCCGGGTTCGAGCCACCTATACTTTGGGCCGACCTGATGCGGCAAGGGCGCCCGCCTGAGCCCCCGTTGCGTTACAATAACTTTGTTCATGAACAAACAGTGGCATGTTACATTATCATTAGTTTTTTTAACAAGGCTCGCCAGCTAATGTGAATCGAAACCTGTCTTGCTAGCTTTTAAAGTCGTGCATGTGTAAACGACAATTGAAATAGAGAAAAAAAGACCTGACTGACAAGCCGATACATACTCTTAGAGTTTGATTAATAGGGAATATAATACAAAAATACAGCAAGGGACTTAAAAGTTAAAGGAGATGCTTCATATTGCTTGACTAATTTTAAAAATAAGTTAAAAATGCAGACGCTCCCTCGGTGCCGCGCCGGGTGTAAATATCAAAGTACTGTATACATTCCCAACAAGAATTGTACCCATCTGTCATGCAAATAAAACACCTTGAATTGAATTGAATTGAGGGAGAGAGGGGGTAAGGGGACAAATATACTGTAGACAGGACTCAAGGCAAATAAGATACTTATGGGTACGCAGGCATTCACGACAGCAACATACAAAACGTTTGCACGTACTGAGTTAAGTTATTACTTGGTTTTCAAAGTGCAATGAAATACAATATTGTTGTTGCTGCTGTTCTGGTTGTTTTTATCCCGTAAAGCGTTTTGAGAAGCCACCTTTAAAGGCGATATATATTGTAGAACCGCTGATTCTTATGGAATGTGTTCCGCAGGAGATTCAAATTTTTATTTATTTTTTAATCGCGTATCTAAGGAAATCTCAGTATAACTTTGTTCATGAACAAACAGTGGCATGCTACATTATCATTAGTTTTTTTAACAAGGCTCGCCAGCTAATGTGAATCGAAACCTGTCTTGCTAGCTTTTAACGTCGTGCATGTGTAAACGACAATTGAAATAGAGAAAAAAAGACCTGACTGACAAGCCGATACATACTCTTAGAGTTTGAATAATAGGGAATATAATACAATAATACAGTATGGGACTTAAAAGTTAAAGGAGATGCTTCATATTGCTTGACTAATTTTAAAAACTAAGTTATAAATGCAGACGCCCCCTCGGTGCCGCGCGGGTGTAAATATCAGATTCCTGTTAGACAAGAGGAATTGAAAAAAAACAATTTTGTCAATGAAAACCGGTGCGTCTCTCCCTGCTGGATGTCCCTCTCACAAACTGCTGAATGAATAAAATAATTTTATTGAAAATGCGTTTGCGATTGTCTGGTCTTTAAATTCTTGAGATACGCGATTCCATATTATATTCCCTTTTAATCAAATTCTAAAAGTATGCTTGTTGACTCCGGTATCGCGTTAGTTAAAGACTTCGATGCTTAAAATGTTTAGGGAGAAATGGAATACTGGTGTGTATGTTTTCTTTAAAGTACCGAGACCAGGCATATACTGTATGTTTAAGTTCCAAAATTAATATTGTTTATGGACTTCACACGCGTTGCAGTATGCTCCTATTCTTTTTATGCTCAGGCACTAAGTAAAAGGAGATGCTTCATATTGCTTGACTGATTTTAAAAACTAAGTTATAAATGCAGACGCTCCCTCGGTGCGCTGCTCTGGTGCGCCGGCTCTTACACAGTGCCTGTCTTCCGTAAGCGTTACAATATACATACCCAACACTGCTTGTACCCATCTGTCATGCAAATAAAACACCTTGAATTGAATTGAATTGAGGGGAGAGGGGGGGAATACTAAAGCCAATACTGGCGACGTGCTAATGCGTTGGTTTAACAGTCCGGGTGTGGCAGGCTTCCAATGTCAACTCGACTCGATTGGAAGACAATGAACGTATTTTAGCCCTAAATGAATTAATAGCAAACATGGTTTACATAAAATACATTTTTCCAAGACAGTTTATAATAATACGATCTATAGTTGAAATCTGAGCCTGCTTTAAAAATAAAGGAAAAGCATTTTCAGAGAGCAATCACGCTGTGTTTATGTAGAAAAAGCGATTAGGTTTATGAGCAATCTAATTACCTATTCGCTTAAAACGCTATATAAAATAAAGTTTATTTAGAGATGAATGATCAGTGTCGCAGTGTAAATAATGGGAGTCAGAAAACTAACACACAGCGCCACCGGATTTAATAACACAATAAAAACGCTATAAAATAATGTGACTAGGCACAGAAAAAGTTTACAGCACAGTACAATAATAAATGCTGACCATGACTTTAGAAGCATAAATTACCTTACACTCAATTTAAACACAAGCTGTCTTTCTGTATGAACCTCTAAGCTGGTTCATACAGAAAATGTAGAAATGCATTAGCCTGATTATGATTAAAAAACACATAATTAAACACGCGTTTGCGATTTAAATCAGAACACGATTTAAATCAATATAAATGTTTATATTGTAACGCATACTGTCCAGCCTCCATTTCTCTATAAAAATTTACTCTGTTGCACACACACACACACAATAGAAGCAGGAACCACTGTCAGAAGGGAAGATATGTTCAAAATATCGCAAATATCGATCATGTTGCGATATTTTGAAATATAAAAGTCAATTGATTGTCCATAATATCGCTATTCTATTTTTTCGAAGAAATGTTTGTTAAAAGAAAAGTCCAGCACCAGCTGGATTCGAACACACAACCTGCCAGCTGGTAGTCACGCACCTAGACCAGTCAGCTACAAGACAGCTCGCATGAACAGGCAGGCGAAACAGCCCTACACAGCCCTGTCGCAGCACACGAATACCGTTATTAAATTCTTTAGATACGCGATTCCATATTATATTAGCAGAAAAGCTTAAAACTACCACTTTTTCACACGCTATTTCACATGCTAGTTAAATACTTCGATGCTTAAAATCGTTAGGGAGAAATGGAATACCGGTGTGTATTTTTCCTTTAAAGTGCCGATTCCTGGAATCTGACTGGCTGACACCCCTCTGAAGTGGTTCCATAAAATCTGGTATACGGAAAAGAAAGCGTTGATGAATACAAGTGTCTTTTAATACACTCTTTGCTGTGCTCTTGAGGATCCTTGTGATATTTTAAGCTCTAGTTGAATGATAGGTGTCGCATTTTAAATCATTTTCGTAGTTAGAAATTATGAAACGCCCTGTTAAAAGCAAGGAAGTTTTTATGCCCGTTGAAGTAAAACAAAATGCCTGACAAAGTATGGCTTGGACAGATTCCAAGTGCTTGTACAAATGTGCTAAAGAAATTATACTTTGAGTATACAGCTTGTCCAAAGTCATCCATTATTAATACTATTAGTAATATCTTCAGTAAAGGCTTTGATGCATAAATATTTCTGATAAAGGTAGGTTGTGTACTTTTGTCCAACTGAGCAATTTTGCTTTCATAAAATATACCAACATTTTAATGACTGATGATTAACATGCTGTAATACACAGTTCAAAATTAAAGGCTCAAATGCTGTACATGAGAGGTTAAGCTCCCCCTGGCGGTTTTACAAGGCGACGCCGGATAGTTAACCACGTGACACTACGTTAACTGCGTCATACCGCGTGATACTGCGACACGCCCACCGGGGTATGCCGCGAAATACCTCACGCATTTTGAATGGCTGCATCTGTAACAGTTGTAAGAACTAGAAGAAGCGAAAATATGGAATTATACACAAAATTGTCTGCATATTTATGTGCCACCTCCAGTTTTAGTCATATAAATTCTTCAAAAGATTTGTGATAGGAAAACATGGAATTTAAATGAAGAGGTCATCTGTATTTATTGTAAGTTCTTTTAATTCTACAGTATATATAGCTTATAGGTTCTGACTCATGCATGGTTGATTCCATGTTAAAAGGGACCAAAGTAAATACCAGACAAACACAAACGCGTTTTTAATAAAATGCTTTTATTCATTCAGCAGAGAGTGAGAGGGACATCCAGCAGAGAGAGACACACACACCAGTTTCCATTGATAAAAAGTGTTTTTTTACATTTTTTTTACATGTTTTGTTTGTGGACAGACTGTCCACAAACGTGAGACTGTCTTTCTCAGACTTACATTCCCGAATGTCCCCAGCCCCGGTCAACAATCCTAGGAAGAACACGAAACAGACTGTTAATAAAATTGTTACAATTTTGTTCGGCCAGTTCTTCCTCTCAGAATTTATAGATCGCATCGATCAGTTCCTGCTTTGTGACGGGCTTAGCAGATTTCCGAACATGGTCTTTCAACGAATGCCAAACCATCTCTATCGGATTTAGATCTGGGGATTCGGCTGGAGTTTTCACCCAGTTCACTCCTTCTGCTACAAGCCTCGCCCTTGCTGCTGTGTGTTTCGGATCGTTGTCTTGAAAGAGACGGTGCCTTGATCCAATCTGCTCCCTGATATACAGATGCAGCCATTCAAAGTGCGCATCACAAACACGTACCGCAGGTGGCGTCGCGCATTGTGATGCAAGATGACACTCGGTACTGCGGTACGTGATTGGTTGACCGACAGGGGCACTCGTGGTCCGTTTGTCTGTCGTAGAAAGACTTACAGTAAACGTCTTTGCTGTGCCCGTTGTAGATATTGAATTTTACCACTGAAGGGAAATCTTAGTAGCTGAGCATAAAAAGAATAGGAGCATACTGTAACTATGAACATAAACATACAGTATATGGCTGGTCTTGGTACTTTAAAGAAAAAATACACACCAGTATCCCATTTCTCCCTAAACATGTTAAGCATCGAAGTCTTTAACTAAAGAGATACTGGAGTCAACAAGCATACTTTTAGAATTTGATTAAAAGGGAATATAATATGGAATCGCGTATCTAAAGAATTTAATAACGATATGATTATATTCGTGTACTGCGACAGGGCTGTGTAGGGCTGTTTCACCTCTCTCTTCATGTGACTTCTCTTGTAGCCTACTGGTCTACGTGCCCGATTACCACCTCACGCGTTGTGTGTTCAAATCCAGCTGGTGCTAGACTTTTCTTTTAACAAACATTTCATATATCACAACATGATCGAAATGTGTTTTCTTTCTTCTTTTTTTCAGCACGGAATAAACCTGTTACTTGATTCATATGGATGCCCGGTTCCGCCAGGGATTCAAAACATTTTTTATTTTTTTTTAATCGGGTATCAAAGGGAATAGGCAGTATAACCCTGTTCATGCACAAACCGTGGCATGTTACATTGATTTGGATGTCTCCTCTTGCCAGAAAGCTCTAAATTGCATTTTGAGCGCGGTTTTTGCCTTTTTTTAAATTGCATTTTGAGCGCGGACAGCACATACAAGGGTTAATTGCACAATGAACTGCGCCAAGAAATTTAAAATAGTCTTCTTTAGGTGTGAGGGTAGGAGTGGACTGCAGCAGGTATAATCAGCAAACCAGGAAAACAAAGAACAGGACAGGTGAGACATGTATCCAGAAAGCGAGTGATCAGAAAAAGGAAATGGTGTTACGCCCAGGTTTTCGACCCAATTGTTTTAACTTGCTAATGCATCAGACACATTTCCTGGCGTATTGTGTTTTAAATAAAATAGGAGTTTCTTTCCCTGGTATTAGCTCATCGGTATGGTGTAAGTTTTATCTGTACCATACCATACAGTATATAGGTACAGAATTCAAGCTGCACCACTGTATTGCTTTGGTAAGGAGACGGACAATGGCCAAAATCACGAAGACTCTCTCACACCAAATAATGAAGATGAAAAGAAATGGGAAGTCAACAAGGGACATTGTACAGCAGTTGGCTTCGATGGACATCTTCGTTTCTGAAAGCACAGTGAGACGGCATTATAAAGGGGAGAGGAGGCAAAGAGAATCTAAACCGAGGACGATTCAAAGGTAAATAAATTTCTAAAAATACCTTTCTTGCATGTAAATACAACTACGCACATTATTTTTAAAACTAACTGTTGATCTCTTTTTTTTCAAGTCCTATTGTGCGAGCTATCGACAAACTGACTGATGAAAATGATGAGCTACTGGCGATGCAAGTCCAAAGATGGCTATGGGCTGACCTCGGTGCGACCGTTAGCCCGACATCGATAAGAAGAGTACGCAGGAGGCTTGGATGGAGATACAGAAAAACCAACACATGCCCCATGATAAGGCTAAAAAACAAAGAGGAAAGACTCAAGCAAGCGTTCCAATGGATTGAACAGGGGGAGGCATTTCAGGATGTACTTTTCACCGATGAAACAACAGTGGCTCTGGAACAGTTTTCAACAATGGCATTTTGCAAAAAGGGGAGATATGTGGACAAGCCAAAGCCCAAGCATCCACTGAAGGTTCACGTCTGGGGGGGTATATCTAGAAGAGGCCCAGGACCACTTCTTATTTTCGAAGGAATTATGGACCGTGAATTCTTCTAGGAAGTCGTGGTCACACAGCATGCTGCCCCATACAGATGCACCCATTCAAAATGCGTGGGCGATACCGCATTATTTTCCGGTACGCTGTACGCAGTCTACCGCGAGTTACCAGTTACCAGTAAATACCGCAAGTTACCGGTAAATACCGCTAGCAAAATAATAGTATCCGGAATTTCCGCAAGGTGGAGCTAATAAAGCTCAACCTCTCATGTTTGAGCTGTAGCCATCAAAGTCTTTAACGAAGATATTACTAATAGTATTAATAATAAATGACCTTGGACAAGCTGTAAACTCAAAGAATTGCCCTGATCCACATTATTTTTTTCATTGACCGTCTTTGTAAAAGTAACACCACAGCATTTCGCAATCACGCATTTTTTTCCAATCATGCAAAGTACAGTAATTTTTGAGAATCGATTCACCATGCCTTTCACATGTTCATAAAAGAGATTGATTTAGGAACATAAACATATTACCGTATGCAAACTGTACTGTATACATATTTACATTTAAATATGTACTATAAGACATATTTAATGTCTTAACTGTGCCCGTTTAAGTATTGAATATTTATATGGAATTTTACCACTGAAGGGAAATCTTAGTGCCTGAGCATAAAAAGAATAGGAGCATACTGCAACGCGTGTGAAGGCCATAAACGATATTAATTTTGGAACATAAACATACAGTATATGGCTGGTCCCGGTACTTTAAAGAAAACATACACGAAACATGGTTTCATTATGACCAGAATCAGTCTTGAGATATTTTAACTTGATTTACAGTATTTGAGAGGTATGTCTTGACACCGATACTACGTAAATACTGCTCACGTACTGTATATGTTTCTAGGTTTATATTATGCATTTCATACGGTCAAATTACTTTTGAGCAACTGATAAGAAGCGCGAAACGGTATGCCCAGGGCGTTTTAGTTTCGTTTCGTGCGGGGACTGCTTTAACTATATCGCCGTGGATTGATTAGAGATATCAAGTACATACAAGTCATTTTTTAAATGTTGTAGTTTGTCTTGTAAAAATGTGACGAGAACATCATCTGTCAACAATTACACAGGTTCTGTTTCCATATTGCGGATTTTGGTTACGTAATATTATTTTCTAATTTCACCTTGTGAATATATGATTTGGGCAAACAGAGCCGCAAAGAAGTACATTATGGGTTGTTGGTTTTTTTTTGCAGTTTTATCTAGAACAAGCGATGCTTAAACCTTTGTCTGATTCTTGTGAAACTATCCACACGACAGTTACCTACAGTAGGAGTTGACTTCAGTGATGTCACTGATGGGATGTTTCTAAAAATCTATCCTCTGTAAAACGTTTTCTCTAGTTGTCCTGCATATGTATTCGCTAATGAAGCTGTGTGTTCTGAGCCTGGTTCTCTACATTTCTGTATGAACCAGCTTAGAGGGCTAAAGACAGCTTGTGTTTAAATTGAGTGTAAGGTAATTTATGCTTCTAAAGTCATGGTCAGCATTTATTATTGTACTGTGCTGTAAACTTGTTCTGTGCCTAATTACATTATTGTATAGCATTATCAAATCTGTACATTGTCTGTCGATAATGTTTCTGTAGTGCTTTTTCAACACACTGCATGTGACTGCGCCGGTGGCGCTGTGGGTTAGGTTCCTGACACCCATGTCACATGGTCTGTGATTGAATCCCATGGAACTATGACTTTATGTTTTAACAAACATTTCTTTGAAAAAATGAAACGTTTCCCTTGGTCAGAGATGAAATAAAACCTCACTCGTACCAAACAAATTTATATTTCTAAATATCACAACATGATCGAATTTAAGTCTTTTTAATAACAATGAATAGTTACCTATGCGTTACAAAATAAACATTTATATTGATTTGAATCGCGTTTTGATTTAAATCGTAAACGCGTGTTTAAATATATGTGTTTAAAGGCGATATACTGTATAAAAGCGCTGATTCTTATGGAATGTGTTCCGCCGGGATTCAAAAAATGTATTTTTTTTAATCGCGTATCTAAGGAAAATTGCAGTATAACTTTGTTCATGCACAAACAGTGGCATGTTACATTATTAATTTGGGTGTCTCCTCTTGCCAGAAAGCTCTAAATTGCATTTTGAGTGCGGTTTTTGACTTTTTCTAAATTGCAACCCATAAATAAAGCTGATACAGCTTAGACTTACTGTATTCTAAACTGTATTACAGCAGCACATTGGACAATGCAACGTAAATTGCAAAAATGCACTTGGAATCTGTCCAAGCCCTACTACGAAAATTATTTAAACTGCGACACTTATCATTCATCTTTAAATAAACTTTATTTTATATAGCGTTTTAAGCGAATAGGTAATTAGATTGCTCATAAACCTAATCGCTTTTTCCACATAAACACAGCGTGATTGCTCTCTGAAAATGCTTTTCCTTTATATTTAGGCTCAGATTTCAACTATAGATCGTATTATTATAAACTTTCTTGGAAAAATGTCTTTTATGTAAACCATGTTTGCTATTAATTCATTTAGGGCTAAAATACGTTCATTGTCTTCCAATTGAGTCGAGTTGACATTGGAATCTTGCCACGCCCGGACTGTTACACCAATGCATTAGCATGTTAAAGCGATTTCATTGAGGAGCCTAGCTACTAGTTAACACTGTACTTCCTACTTTGAAAATACCTGTGAAACTGCTTTAATTCATCACAGCCAGCACTCCGGCAGAGAGGGGGTTGTACTCGTTAATGTCCGATGACATACAAGTGGAAAGATTACAGATTTTAATCGTCTTTTTTCTGAACCAGGGAAAATCTGATCATGTTTCTCTATAACAATAATAAAAAAACTTTATTTTACATATCACCTTTAAAAGTGGCATCTCAAAACAATACAGTAGATGTAAACCACAGATTACAAGGTAAATACCCAGACAAACGCAAACGCGTTTTAAATAAAATGCTTTCATTCATTCAACAGAGAGAGAGCGTAAAACCTGGGTGTAACAGCTGTTCCTTTTTCTGATCACTCGCTCTCTGAGATACATGGGAATTCAGGCTTTTTTTTATCAACGCTTTCTTTTCCCTATACCAGATCTTATGGAACCACTTCAGAAGGGTGTCAGCCAGTCAGATTCCAGGAATCGGTACTTTAAAGGAAAAATACACACCGGTATTCCATTTCTCCCTAAACATTTTAAGCATCGAAGTATTTAACTAACATGTGAAATAGCGTGTGAAAAAGTGGTAGTTTTAAGCTTTTCTGCTAATATAATATGGAATCGCGTAT
This sequence comes from Atractosteus spatula, assembly GCF_055471065.1. Lineage (NCBI taxonomy): Eukaryota > Metazoa > Chordata > Actinopteri > Semionotiformes > Lepisosteidae > Atractosteus > Atractosteus spatula. The sequence continues at coordinate 13,615,821 of NC_142732.1, read as the reverse complement.
CTAAAGATTTTAATAACGATATGATTATATTCGTGTACTGTGACAGGGCTGTGTAGGGCTGTTTCGCCTCTCTCTTCATGCGACTTTACCAGGAAGAGGATTTCTTTCTATTCGAAACGTGTATTTTAAAAGTTTAAGAAGTAAAAACCTTACAGCGTACACAGATTTCTAAACTGATCAGGATCGTTATCTTTGTCTTATGCATAATAATGTTCACCGCTCTGTCCAGCAAATTAATAATAAACTTTATTTTATATAGCGTTTTAAATGAATAAGTAATTAGATTGCTCATAAACCTAATCACTTGCTTTTTCTTTTTATTTAGGCTCAGATTTCAACTATAGATCGTATTATTAATAACCATAATAACAACCAACCAACAAAAACAACCATATCAACATAATACCAACCAAAAACATAGATAACAACCACAATACAAAATCAAATATATCAAACCATTATACTCTCGCAAATTCCTCCAATTATCATAATCCCGCCCCTTATGCAAAACCAAACCCTCCTCCCATCCCAGTTTATCCTCTTTATCATAAACAAAATCCACCTTAATTTTCAACATAAAGCATTACACAAAATCAATACCTCAACACTCCATACTCAACAACGATAATTCACAAACAGCCAGAACATGTAACTCCACATTCCCAAACAGACCTCATTTCCATAGCCCCGCCCCTTATGCAAAACCAACATCCCTCCCCTCTTCTCTCTCTCCCCTGGCGTTTGTAATCGTTTTTATTTTCAAATAAATTTTAGCAAAGTCATGTATTTTAAAAATCTTAAGATTTTTATATTTATGTCTTTATTTAGTGGTTTCATTAGTGACAAAGGCTAAACTTTCATGGAAAAATGTCTTTTATGTAAACCATGTTTGCTATTAATTCATTCAGGGCTAAAATATGTTCATTGTCTTCAAATGAAAGAAGGGTTCCTTTCGCCGTGGTCGGGTTGAAATTAGAAGCTTGCCACGCCCGGACTGTTACACCAACGTATTAGCATGTTAAAGCGATTTCATTGAGGAGCCTAGCCTTTCTTAACTAGCACTGTACTTACTGGGTTTTTGAGGGGGGGGGGGTGTCTTACGCTGTGAAACCAGTTCAGAAAAAAGACGATTAAATTTAATAAACGATTAAGGGTATTTACCTTGTAATCTGTGGTTTACATCTACTGTATTGTTTTGAGATGCCACTTTTAAAGGTGATATGTAAAATAAAGTTTTTCATTATTGTTATAGAGAAACATGATCAGATTTTCCCTGGTTCAGAAAAAAGACGATTAAAATCTGTAATCTTTGCACTTGTACAGTATGTCATCGGAAAATACAATCAGTTTCTGCTTTGTGTAAGGATGGTTTCAAAAAGTAATATAAGTGGTGAGAAAGCTGTGCTCCTCAAAGCGCTTTACAGGATAAAAACAATAACAACAATAGTGGCTGGGCAAACGATTTTTTTTTATAGAAATACAAAATGAGATACTGTATAATGATGTGCATGAACAAAGTTATACTGCTATTTTCCTTAGATATGCGATTAAAAAAAATAAATTTTTTGAATCCCCAGCGGAACACATTCCATAAGAATCAGCGCTTTTATATATCGCCTTTAAACACATATATTTAAACACGCGTTTACGATTTAAATCAAAACGCGATTCAAAACAATATAAATGTTTATTTTGTAACGCATAGGTGACTATTCATTGTTATTAAAAAGACTTAAATCCGATCATGTTGTGATATTTAGAAATATAAATTTGTTTGGTGCGAGTGAGGTTTTATTTAATCTCTGACCAAGGGAAACGTTTCATTTTTTCAAAGAAATGTTTGTTAAAAAATAGTCATAGTTCCATGGGATTCAATCACAGACCATGTGATATGGGAGTCAGGAACCTAACCCACAGCGCCACCGGTGCAGTCACATGCAGCAGGCTGAAAAAGCGCTACAGAAACATTATCAACAGACAATGTACAGCGTTGACTATTCTTGTGTTGCGGTACATGGATATAATTATATAGTTATTAATTTCGTTAGATACGCGATTCCATATTATATTCCCTTTTAATCAAATTCTAAAAGTATGCTTGTTGACTCCGGTATCTCATTAGTTAAAGACTTCGATGCTTAAAATGTTTAGGGAGAAATGGAATACTGGTGTGTATTTTTTCTTTAAAGTACCAAGACCAGCCATATACTGTATGTTTATGTTCCAAAATTAATATCGTTTATGGCCTTCACACGCGTTACAGTATGCTCCTATTCTTTTTATGCTCAGCTACTAAGATTTCCCTTCAGTGGTAAAATTCAATATCTACAACGGGCACAGCAAAGACGTTTACTGTAAGTCTTTCTACAACAAGCCAACGGACCACGAGTGCCCCTGTCGGTCAACCAATCACGTACCGCGGTACCGAGCGTCATCTTGCATCACAATGCGCGACGCCACCTGCGGTACGTGTCTGTGACGTGCACTTTGAATGGCTGCATCTGTATATCAGGGAGCAGTTTGGATCAAGGCACCGTCTCTTTCAAGACAACGATCTGAAACACACAGCAGCAAGGGCGAGGCTTGTAGCAGAAGGAGTGAACTGGGTGAAAACTCCAGCCGAATCCCCAGATCTAAATCCGATAGAGATGGTTTGGCATTCGTTGAAAGACTACGTTCGGAAAACTGCTAAGCCCGTCACAAAGCAGGAACTGATTGATGCGATCTATAAATTCTGGGAGGAAGAACTGGCCGAATAAAATTGTAACAATTTTATTAACAGGCTGTTTCGTGTTCTTCCTAGGATTGTTGACCGGGGCTGGGGACATTCGGGAATTTAAGTCTGAGAAAGACAGTCTCACGTTTGTGGACAGTCTGTCCACAAACAAAACATGTAAAAAAAATGTAAAAAAAACACTTTTTGTCAATGGAAACCGGTGTGTGTGTCTCTCTCTGCTGGATGTCCCTCTCACTCTCTGCTGAATGAATAAAAGCATTTTATTAAAAACACGTTTGCGTTTGTCTGGTATTTACTTTGGTCCCTTTTAACTGTTTTTCGATCTACTGTATTGCTTTGAGATGCCACTTTTAAAGGTGATATGTAAAATAAAGTTTTTTATTATTGTTATAGAGAAACATGATCAGATTTTCCCTGGTTTAGAAAAAAAGATCTAAAGTGCTACACCTAACATTCTTAATTCGATGTATTTAAAGCACTGAACTACTGTAGGTGTAACATAACATTCAGAAATACAATCGAGAATAGTTTTGTGGTGTTTGTTTAGATGAAACGTTCCTAAAACGTATAACGTAACAAAATTAAAGACGATTAAAATCTGTAATCTTTCCACTTGTACCGTATGTCATCGGAAAGTTTCTGCTTTGTGTAAGGATGGTATCAAAAAGTAATCTTAAGTGGTGAGAAAGCTGTGCTCAATGTATTTAAGGGACTTAAAAGTAAAAGGAGATGCTTCATATTGCTTGACTAATTTTAAAAACTAAGTTATAAACGCAGACGCTCCCTCGGTGCCGCGCCGGGTGTAAATATCAAAATATACATTCGTCCCGGGCACAGGCCGAAGAGCGCCCGGCTGGGGTGTGCGGGAAAGCGCAGGACACTAGTGAAAGGCCGGGTTTAGGAAGGCGTACAGTCTGGGCAGGTATAGATTACACTTTTCTAAAACGTATTTGAAAAATAAAAACGATTACAATCTAATCCTTCCACGTTTGATCCCAAAATCCCAAGAAATATAAATCTAAACGGGTAGAAAGCTATGCTGAAAGTTTATTAAGATACCTAAAAGACAGAGATACTGTATCAATTTATGTTGCATTAGCCTGATTATGATTAAAAAAACACATATAATTAAACACGCGTTTGTGATTTAAATCAAAACACGATTGAAATCAATATAAATGTTTATATTGTATTGCATACTGTCCAGCCTCCATTTCTCTATAAAAATTTACTCTATTACACACACACACACAATAGAAGCAGGAAGCAGAAGCAGTGACCGTTGTCAGAAGGGAAGAAGGTGACTATTCATTGTTATCAAAAATGACTTAGAATCGATCATGTTGTGATATTTTGAAATATAAAAGTCAATTGATTGTCCATAATATCGCTATTCTATTTTTTCAAAGAAATGTTTGTTAAAAGAAAAGTCCAGCACCAGCTGGTTTTGAACACACAACCCGTGAGTTGGTAATTGGGCACATAGACCAGTAGGCTACAAGACAACTCACATGAAGAGAGAGGCGAAACAGCCCTACACAGCCCTGTCGCAGTACACGAATATAATCATATCATTATTAAATTCTTTAGATACGCGATTCCATATTATATTAGCAGAAAAGCTTAAAACTACCACTTTTTCACACGCTATTTCACATGCTAGTTAAATACTTCGATGCTTGAAATGTTTAGGGAGAAATGGAATACCGGTGTGTATTTTTCCTTTAAAGTACCGATTCCTGGAATCTGACTGGCTGACACCCTTCTGAAGTGGTTCCATAAAATCTGGTATACGTAAAAGAAAGCGTTGATAAAAAAGCCTGGATTCTTATGTATCTCATACAAGTATCTTTTAATACAGTCTTTGCTGTGCTCTTGAGGATCCTTGTGATATTTTGAGCTCTAGTTGAATGATAAGTGTCGCATTTTAAATCATTTTCGTAGTTAGAAATTATGAAACACCCTGTTAAAAGCAAGGGAGTTTTTATGCCCGTTGAAGTAAAACAAAATGCCTGACAAAGTATGGCTTGGACAGATTCCAAGTGCTTGTACAAATGTGCTAAAGAAATTATACTTTGAGTATACAGCTTGTCCAAAGTCATTCATTATTAATACTATTAGTAATATCTTCGGTAAAGGCTTTGATGCATAAATATTTCTGATAAAGGTAGGTTGTGTACTTTTGTCCAACTGAGCAATCTTGCTTTCATAAAATATACCAACATTTTAATGACTGATGATTAACATGCTGTAATACACAGTTCAAAATTAAAAGCTCAAATGCTGTACATGAGAGGTTAAGCTCCCCCTGGCGGTTTTACAAGGTGACACCGGATAGTTTCCGGCATAACGTCAAATGACGCGATTAACCGCGTGATACCGCGACACGCCCACCGGGGTATGCCGCGAAATACCCCACCCATTTTGAATGGCTGCATCTGTACAGTTTCTGAAAGCTATAGACACCGGATACTGGAAATTTCTCTTTTTCTCTCTATGACATACTGTATATGATTCATGACAGCATTCATATGTGCATCCTGCATAATATCAAAATATCAACATCAATTGCATTTGGGCAGAAGGTTAAAAAAACTAGTTCAAGCTGAAAAAATAGTTTTCAAATTTGCTAACCTCCTCATCACAAACTAGACATTCAAAAATTACTTTGCGATACATTTGGAGCCCCAATTGATTTGTTTGCTGCCAAAGATGAGGTGGCAACATACACTAGTTATTACACTTAATAACGCATTCATAATCTACCTGTCTCAGCGAAACGTAGGATTGTGGCAATATCTACATTCCACCTTTGGAGCAAATCTAGATATTGTAACGCTTACGGCCGACAGGTACTGTGTAAGAGCCGGCTTACCAGAGCAGGTGACGTCACCGCCCTTTCCTGTGATAGCAGGACAACAGCTACTGAGCTGTAGAGAGACCTGTCTTTAGCTCACCGGGCTGGGTCTCTGTTGAGTGACACGGGAGTCCCGGGTTCGAGCACCCGACGGTGCGGGGCCGACCTAAAGCAGCAAGGGCGCCCGCCGGAACCCCCGTTGGGTTACAATATTTAAAAATTATAATGAGAGTATTTACAGTGTATGTGTTCTAGAACGTTCAAAAAATAAAATCAAAGGGGAATTAATGTCTTGAATTAGCAAAGAATATATAGTTGCCATGTTAAAAACGGAGAAATGAATTGAATGTAAAATTAACATTTAATGTCTCATTTAATTTGTTTTCAAACCTTACGAGATATTTTATGATTATTTGATCTACAAATTTGCATGTTTTGCCCAAATGCAACTTTTTATTTATTTTTTTAAATATGGACTTAACGTTACATTTTGATCACCATGTAATGTATGCTGACTGTGTGTTTATGAACAAATAAAATGTAACTTCTGCCAAATCTAGACTAGTCATGAAAAACAAGCACCCTATCCTTGGTAACATATTGTATGTCATGATCATAATCCCTCCTCTTAAGGGCACTCCGGCTCTTTCACATTTAGCTGATTCCGTGCACCTGCCCTCAATCCTGCCTTCCTTATTTAAGCCAGGTGCTCTTACTACTCCTGGCTCTGCATTGGAAGATAGATGCCTGGAGGCCCGCCTACCATCAAGTTGCCCTACGCCCGCGGCTTGTGGGCACAGGCCTCCTATCGGCGTCCTGACCCAGCTGGGTCCGGGGCTCAGAGTGCCTGGCCTCATCATCCTGTTTTTATTTCCCTCTCCCTGTACCAGATCCCGTTCCGGTTTTTAACTTTGTCTTGTTTTCGTCGCTGATGGATCACTCGGATTAGTACCTTGGACTTCGCCCCCGGACTCCCTTGGACTTGTTTGCCATGGCCACGCCCCCCGCGCACTGTTGTCACGCCCCCTGTTTGTCAACCTGCCCCGATCCTCGTCGTCTCCTCCCTGTTGTCCTACTCCACTCACTTCCGGATTATACTGTCTGCATAGGGTCCAGAACTACGCTTCACGGGAGCCTGGAATCGGCTCACGTTACATTGCACTTTAAAAACTTACACTTCCTCCCCTCCTCACTTTCACAGGCTAAACTGGGAGAGTATCCAGAGAATCTCTTCACAGAGAAAAGACCCCAGGATCTGATTTTAAGATTCAGATCTGACCTGGAAAAGATTGAGGATGAAATAAAGTCTCGCAATAAAAGCACAGAAGTTAAATACACTTACATGCTTCCATCTGTTGTGGAGAACAGTGTGGCTATCTGAACGTCACTATCAGGAGGCACAATCTTGCATTCAATGCCTTTTTACTGTTGAGTTTAATCTTCAATTTTAAAAAATGATCAGGAACATAATATACATGTTTTTTTTCTTTACTGCATGCTTTGTGCTATTTAAAAATCTTAGAATTGTGGAATTATGCAAATTGATATAGATGTATAATCTTAAAAAATGTGTATCTATCAGTCTATCAGTCTCTGGGCTGATGTATTAATAGATGAGATTTCACAGCTCCTGTTTGACTACAAAGGTCCCTGCTTGAGTGCAGGATGAGCTCTATGATTTACGTGATGCTGGTTTGAATCTGGGTCGTGCACTAGTGACTGTGACACGAACACTGCTTCAGTGTAAAATTAGCTGAGCACTAATGAGTGTAGGATGGATTCTCACAGTGATCCCTATGGCCTCCCAGATTTGTAATTGCAGACTTGCATTGAAGTCTGTGAATGTATATCTCTGGTATGGACTGTGCTGCCTCTTACATACTACTAGACAAATGATTCAAAGGTGTGAGAGTTGGATGAGTATGTCTCCTTATTCTCCCCTCTGTAGAGTAGTATGGGGAGATGAAGGAGAATACACATAGCTGTGCACTGAGACATTAAAACTGGGTTAATGCATAGTTGATGTATCTAAATTATATGATGTTATAAGAGGATGCTGTGTTCAGTGTGTTCCTCTCTAAGATTTTTTGCCAACAAAATATTCTCTTATACTTTACTATTAAAACGCCCTTAATTATTATCCCAGTCTGCTATTTGTTTGCTTTAAAAATATAATTTTGTAAAGAAGTAAATCATTCTGATAAAGCACAAATAATATGCGGGGGTTTATCATGAAGATCATGCGTCCCTTTTTCTTTATGAACCTGTCTTTCTGTCTTTTGGCATCGAGAGATCAATAAAGATCCTTCCAAAACTATTCATATCAGTCTTCCTTTAGAAGTGTAACACTGTTCCATAAATTGAAGTGGTGCTCAGCTGATCAGCACTAGTTCCTAGGCAGAATTCCTGCTCTCTTGGCCAAAGCTGAAACAGTGATATGGTAATGCTATTCTTCATTTGGACATAGCATTGCAGTTTAAACCTTAAACACTGTTCTTGTGGTTTTTGCTCCAGCTGCTGCAGGGCAAGTATTTTTCATAGTTTCATGTACATTTTGTCTGTCTTTGTCTAGATACTATTTTCATATGATCTCAATACATTTAGGTACAACAGTGCAAATGTACATTATGTTTACAATATTGTTACAAATTGGGGATTATGAAAATTGAGTAATATCAGAAATAGGCTGAGTACATTAATCAATAATTAAAATAAATATTCATATCCCCAGACTTGTAAATGATTGCGCCAAGAATATACTTAAGCTCTTGATATGATTAGAGGCACCTGAGTTCTTTGTTCTTTGTTGTGCTTTGATGAAAAGATTAATAATTCAGGAAGACCAGGTTAAACAATTATTTATCAACAGTAGCAATAATACACTAAACAACACACAAGTTACGCTAACAAGGTGTCCCAGAGGTCTAAATTCTGATCACGCGGAAAAAAAAGACTGCTGCCACGTAAGCATATCTTATATAACACCTACAAAGACCAAAATAAGATAAAGCTGCTTTCTAAACTAAACTTGATATATCCTATGATGCGGCTACATACATTCTAAATTCTAAATTCTAGTTTTGCAGTGGAAAAAATAATGATGCAATAAAACATACCCGAACGGTAAAGCCCCTGGCCCAAATGGAATGAATTTTCTGAATTTTATTATAAAACCATAAATCCTTTGTTATTATGTATGATAATAATAATAAACTTTATTTCATATAGTGCCTTTAAAGGTGGCTTCTCAAGAATACACAAGATAAAACAGAATTTCAGTATATAGAGAAGAGTGTGGATGGTGGTACTAAGAAAAGCAGAGGGGTAAAGAATGAAACTAGTAAAGTAAAGGCTCTTCTAAAGAAGAAGGTATTGAGTCTGGATTTGAAGGAGTTTAGAGAAGGTGACTCTCTGATATCCTTGGGCAGAGAGTTCCAGAGCTTGGGGGCATAACAGGAGAAGGCCCTGTCACCCATACAATGTAGAAGGACTTGGGGGATAGTAAGGAGAGCAGAATTAGATGAGCGAAGGTTGCGAGGTGGGGAGTATGGCGATAACAGTTCAGACAGGTACTGAGGTGCCAAGCCATGTAGAGCCTAATAGGTGAGCATGAGGATTTTAAAGTTTACAAGGAATTTGACCGGAAGCCTGTGCAAGGACTCCAGGATAGGAGTAATGTGATTTACATTTGCACTAGACCTGGTCAGGATTCTGGCTACTGAGTTTTGGACATACTGCACTTTGTTTAATGTAGATTTAGATACCCCAGCGAGTAGAACATTACAGTAGTCAATTTGAGATAACACAAATGTGTTGATCAGCTTTTCAGCCACAGTTAGTGATAGCATAGGACGTAGTCTAGCAATATTTCTGAGGTGAAAAAAAAGATGTTTTGACAGTATGCTGCACATGAGGGTTAAATGTAAAGCCAGAATTGAATATAACCCCAAGGTTTTTCAATTTAGATTGAAGTTTAAGTACAGAACCATCTACAGGTAGGGTTAAAGGACTGGCTTTATGAAGTTGATGGGGGGTGCCAATAAGCATGACTTCAATCTTGTCCCAGTTAAGATGAAGGAAGTTTGAGTCATCCAAATTTTTATGTCAGAGATGCAATTAGATGGAATAGAGACAGCCACATCAGTGTCAGGTTTGGTATGGATATTTATTTAAGTATCGTCAACATAGAAATGAAAGCTGAGGCCATGTGATCTTAAGAGCTGACCAAGTGGAAACATGTAAATGCTGAAAAGCAAGGGGCCCAGTATTGAGCCCTGAGGAACACCAGACTTAACAAGACCAATTTCAGACCTGTACCCATTAAGAGAGACAAAGTGGCAGCGATCAGTGAGGTAAGATTTGAACCATCTGAGAGCAGTGTCAGAAACTCCAAACACAGTCTCAAGACGAGAAAGTAGGATGTTATGGACAACAGTGTCAAAAGCAGCACTGAGACCAAGAAGGATGAGTATAGAAAGAAAACCAGAATCAGAAGCTATTAGGAGATCGTTAGTGACTTTGACCAGGGCAGTTTTCGTGCTGTGAAGTTGACGGAAGCCAGATTGGAGGGGTTCAAAAAGGTTGTTTGTCATGAGGTGGTTATGTAACTGAAGTGTGACAGCACGTTCTAGAATTTTTGCAAGAAACGGTAGGTTGGAGATGGGGCGAAAATTGTCAAGATTGTCAAGAGTCATGTTGGGCTTTTTTGGCATGGGGGTAATGGCAGCAGTTTTGAGGACAATTGGTACAATGCCAGTGCTCATGGATTAATTTATAATATTGAGGACAAGGGGACAGAGAGAAGAGAAACAGGGATGAAATAAAGTGGTGGGAATGGGATCTAAAATAGATGTGGTGGGTTTCATGCGTGTAACTAGTTTATTGAGGGATGCTGAGTCAAGCAGAGAGAAGCTGGAGAGGAGGGAACCAGAGAAGTTGGATGAGGAGGGAGGGGGTATGGAAATTATATGCGTAGTTGAGAGAATGTGATTCCAGATGTTTTCAATCTTAGAACCAAAGAAATCTAAGAATGTGTTGCAAAGTTACGATGAGGCAGGCAGTGTGGTGGGGCAGTTTGGCTTGAATAGTCTGTTGATGGTGGAGAAAAGATGTCTGGGGTTGTTTTGGTAATTTTCAATGATGTGAGAGAAGAGGATTAAATAGATTATATAATCTATTAATAGATTAATGATTAAAATAAGAACGGCATGTTCCATAAATATCTGTCTCCTACTTAAACTTTAAGTAGAAGGCCAGGATGAGACAGATTATCCTGTTACTCATTAAATGTGTTGAACTCTTGATTTGAATAACACCCACCAGATTAGCAAACACACATATCATCCCTTATACAACCCGATCAGAGAGGATCTGTGTCCTGTACGGTTTTCTTTCTCTTATTCCCAAATGATACCTGTTGAATATTTTATATGCTGATTGTAATAAGAACACCTGGACTTGCTGTCATATTATTAGATGCTAAATGCTAAATAGATGCATTTCATGAAATGCTTTTTTCTGCTAAAATAAACATTTTGGCTTTGAGGACTTACTGGTTTCAAATGTTAACTGCCTGTCTGGAAGCCACAATTTTTACTTATGAGAATTACAACAAGTCACAAGGCAAAGTTGTCCTTTATCGCCTTTGCTGTTTGACATTGATTCAATGTGGATTCAACCCTGTTGTTTCTGAGCACAAAGCACCAACAGTACAACCAGACCCTTCACACTCAATTCCATTCCAGCTGTATTGAGTGGAATAAGGGTTTAGCTGGTTGTTTCTTATCAGCTACACGTTTTAAATCTGCTCTCTGTCTAGTCCTGTTGTCATGGGAGTGTTACTGCTAAACTGATCATCTTGCTCTGTCACAACACTACTTTATCAGGAAAGACAATTTGCATTAAAAGACATGGCAGCACATGCTTCAGTGCTCTGGGAGTGTTTAAAGCCCTGTGATTTTAACACTTCATGAGTAAGAGCTGCCCTTCGTGGCAACAGAACCCACAGAAAAAATGACTTTCATCACCATCTTCATCTGGACACTCCTCATCTGTCCTCGGGGTAAGAATGTGTTTAGGGAATGACTATTTACTTCTTACCAGCATAGATTTTATTTTTTTATTTAATCTCAAAGGAAGGAAGTGTTTTGTACAATTCAAGAAACAAAATGAGAAATAGCACAAATTGTGGTTATTTTAACATGGATCCATCCATTATTTATATATTTTAACCAATTTTGAGCCTATCCCTTCAAACAATGTCTGCAAGGCAGGGTACACTCTGGATGGGATACCAGTTCATCATAGGGAAATATTTTAACGTTCTCTTTATTTAATTCTGTATATATTTTTTTTGTTTTCAGAGACAATTTAGTGTGACTCAGACACCTGTGATATCTGCTCAGACAAGAGAAGTAGTTACTATCACTTGTAAGACCAGTCCTGCAGTCTACAGTGACAATTGCCTCCTCTGATACCAACAGAAAGCTAATAAACTCTTGATCTATGATGCAATACTCGTCAATCTAGGATTGCAGGGTGTTTCAATGGCAGTGGATTGGGAACTAACTTCACTCTGAGATTTAATCCTGGCTGAAGATGCAGCAGATTATTACTGTCAGACTTTCCACTTCAATGGCAGTACCTTTATTATTCCATAGTACTACACACCAGTACAAAAACCTTCCTCATTAGGACTGCACAGTGACTGCACTGGTGCAGCTGGGACCTACTGCAGGTGCTGAGGATAAACGTAAAGACACAGGCCAAAGACTGTGTATGGACTCATCTAAACACAAACACTGGATGTTTAACATAAATGTTTGTATTCGTAAATGTTTGTATTCAAGATAAAATAATGTATTGTTTTCTCATTTGTGTGCTTAATGTACAGATCCAGCCATTCAAAATGAGCAAGGTATGCTGCAGTAAAACGCTGTGGGCATGGCGCACCTTACCACATTATACAACATGCAAATTAGATTATGATAAAAGTATCTGGAAGCACTTTGAAAGACATTGTAAAAGGTGTAGCTAATAAAGCTTAATGTCTCATGTACAGCATTTGAGCTGTCGCTAGAAAATGCTGGTTTCAAATCCTGATCAGTGCTGAGGAACAATCTTTTTCCAATTAAGATTTTAAGTTGTATACTCTTTAGACTTTTAATAATTTTAAACTGTGTATTACAGCATGTTAATCATTAAACATTAAAAAGTCAGTATATTTCAAAAAAGCAAGATTGCTCAGTTGGACTAAATTACACAACCTTCCATCTCTATCATAAATATTTTAATTATGCAGAAATATTTTATGCATCAAAGTCTTTACGGAAGATATTACAAATAGTTTTAATAATGAATGACCTTGGACAGGCTGTAAGCTCAAAGTATTACCGTGGTCCACTTTCTTTGTAACCATCTGCTTCAGTTTAACTGTTGCAACATGAAAAACTTTATTTCTCCATTGACAAAAAGTAACACCACAGCATTTTCTTAATTTCGATCATGTATTAGTTTCCAATCATACTAAGTTTTGAGACTCTCAGATTCACCATGCCTTTCACATGCTCATAAACGATATTAATGTATCCTGGCAAAGAATAACCAGCACAGAACACAAATACTTTTTGGGGTTCTTTATTTTCAGGTAAGTATGGTGTCTAAACTGTTTTGTTAGTTTGGAAAATAATAAAAAACAAAATAAATGAAATATAATGATATTTTTGGCTACACAAAATACGGTAGCGGCTCTTCCACACAGCGCGTGCAGAAATAGGCCGCTCGCAGGCTGCGCAGGTCACATCTTAGCTCTACCCTCACTGAGAACTACACGTTACAACTCTCTGCAGCAATTTCGTTTGTTTTTTTTTACTGTAACACACTGCTTCCTAGTCCCTAATGCCCATGCACAGAATGCTAAAATTAACTGGCTGGAACTAAGGGACACCGCTATATAAGAGGCAGCGCCATCTAGTGGATTTGGCCTAACAGACAGCTATTCACCACTAGGTCAAATTCTCCCTTGCTGCATAGTCAATGTCCTGGTGACTCTCAACCCTTCACCGACTTGACTGCCTCCCAAAAAGGACAGCACTTAAGTTTGTTCTCATCTGGGAAAAGACTTAAGTTAAGGAGTTAAGGAGATCACATTACAGACAGACTTGGGTTCACAAAAAGGATTAGTGTGCACTCCAGCATTGGCTCTATGACTTCTGCGTGGAACAGGAGTGGGTACATTTAATACACGGTCACTAGGAGAGAAATTGGTAGTAGGCTCAGCACTAGAAGGCTCAGTAGCAGCCTCAGTCCTAACCGGCACAGCACCTGTAGATTCAGGAGCAGGTTCAAACCTAACAGGCTCAGAGAACATGTCTAATTCACTACACACGCAGGGGGTCCTCAGCACCAGCAACATCTACTGACTCAGGGAACACTTCCTGAGTTAATCTCCTCCAACACTACAAACTCTGGTGAAGACTCTGAAAGAGTACTAACAGAGGTCACTGTGGGGGACCGGTTTCTAACACACCTGGGGGCTGGGACAGGGCCCACACATGGCCTTAAATTAACCCTGTGTACCCACTTTATAGGCCCAACCTCCAATGGTTCCACTGCGTGTGTCGTACCCTACACCTCTACCACCCTATACACAGTAGGTCCCCAAGCATCCTGTATCTTATTTCTGCCCAACGGTCTGTGTCTCAGATAAACCAGCTGACCTACACTGACTGGGGGACAGAACACTTTGTCTTCTTGCAGTGGAACTCTTTCCGCAGCTTTTTGTTCTGCGTACTCTGGCAACCGTTCCTGGTGGACCACCAGCCAATCATGTCTTTTATCCAGCACCTCCTCCTGGCCCAACAACGCATCAACAGGTAAGTGAGGATGCACTCCGTAAAGAAGGCAGTAAGGCGAATATCCCGTACTAGCGTGAGGTGTCACATTGTAGGCATGGACTAACTCTGGCAGATGTTCCAGCCAACGGCGCCTCTTCTCAGGAGGCAACGTGCATAAAAGGTCATGTAGAATCCTGTTGAACCATTCACAGTTTGGGTTTCCTTGAGGATGGAAAGGACTGGTGCGTGTTTTCTTCACACCGTAAAGTTAACACAGCTCTGCAACTACCTGACTCTCAAAGGTTCTTCCCTGGTCCTTTTAGGACATCCAAATTTCAGAAGCCATTCTTTCAGGAGGACTTTCGCTGTAGTGTCTGCCTTCTGATCACAAGTCAGGAAAGCCTGTGTTAACTTGGTAAACACATTAGTAACTACCAACACATTCTCCCGCCCATCAGAGGCAGGCTCGAGGACCGTGTAGTCGACAGCGACAACCTCTTAAGGCCTAGCAGCTATAAATGGTTCGATGGGTGCCTGGATTTTTGGCTGTGGCATTTTGGTCAGGATACACCTTTGACACTTCTTGACCCACTGCTCCACATCATTATACATGCCCAAAAGCATCTGTGCCTTAACAGATTCTGAGTGCATTCGATTCCTTGATGGCCCATCTGGCCATGTACACTTTCCAATATTTGATCTTTCATACAATCAGACAGGAGGAGTTGGAAACATTCATTGACATGAGGATCTTCGATCACCCTGTACAACAGCCCATCACGCTCTCCCACCCGATGCCACTGCTTCAACAAAGACAAGGGAGGTTTTGTAGTTCAGGTGGATAGCTGTGTCAGCATGCATAGGCTGCAAAAGAACAAGTAATAGGTTTATTCCATGCTGAAAAAAAGAAGAAAGAAAACACAACATTTTGGCCATGGAGCCTTCATCAGGTGTGAGAAAGACAAGGCAGTAAGCAAAGGTAATATAGTGGGAGAACAAAGGCTGGGAGAGAGGAGGAGCAAGAGGCGGGAGCAGGGGACAGAAAGAGAGGCGTATCAGGAGGTGTGAAGTCATAATGGATATACAGAGGTGTGAAATGAAACTTTCAATGAATGGAGAACATTTAAAAGAAAAGCAGTCTGTGGTTTTGGGAAGGGGGAAAGTGCAGGATAATTTTGGTTTTTGTAGTCTTTCTGATGTATGAGTTTGGAAAACCGTCTTTAAGAACACAGACGTAGAGATTAGACTGGTCATGGTCGTCAGAGGTGAAATGAGAAACAATGGGCTTGGAGAGATCTTTAATCTTCACAGCCCTGACATGCTCTCTGAAGTGGTCTCCAAGTCTCCTTCCTGTTTCTCCAATGTAAATGGCTGGGCATTTACTGCAAGAGATACAGTAAATAAGGTTGCTTGAGGTACAAGATTCCATCTGGGTGATCCGGAATTGTCCTGAGAGGCCTAGAATGAGTGTGGTGTTAGGTGTGTACTTGCAGGTGATACAGCGAGCTCTGTTGCAAGGCAAAGTGCCTGGTGTGGATGGTTGCCGAGGGTGGTCAAAGGAGCTGTGAACAAGGAGGTTGCACAGATTAGGTGATCGACTATATGAGATGATGGGGCGGTCAGAAAAGAGGGCCCCAATGGAGGGATCATCCTGTAGGATGGAAAAGTTGTCATTAATAGTCCTGGGGATAGGAAGTGTGTTGGGGTGGTAGGAAAGCACCAAAGGAATGCAGTTGTTACGGCGGGAGTTCCTGATTGGGTTGATGGTCTGAGGGGTGTTTTTTGCTCGGGCAAGGGCCCTGTCAATAATACTGCTGGGGTATCCTCTATTGATGAAAAAGGAGTACATTTTAAGGGCTTGGTTCTCTAAGTCGATGTCGTCTCTGCATAGTCGTCGTAGCCGAAGGAACTGTGAAAAAGGGAGAGAGTTTTTAGTGTGTTTGGGGTGAAATGAGCTATACAGGAGATAGCTGTGTGAATCCATGGGTTTGTAATAAACCAAAGTGGAGAGTCGGGGTAGTTGATGGAGAAGTTGATGTCTAGAAACGGAAGAGTAGTGGAAGATATGTTAACTGTATATTTGAGGGACGGATGGCAGTTGGTGAAATGGTGCAGGAAGCACTCAAACTGATTGTTGGAACATGTAGCGGCACCGATGCAGTCATCAATATATCGCTTGTAGAGGTCAGGGACATAGCCAGAGTAGAAAGCGAAGAAGCATTCTTCTACCCAGCCGACAAAAATATTGGCATAGCTGGGTCCCATTCTGGTGCCCATGGCAACTCCACTCACCTGTTGGTAAAAAAGATTATTGAAAGAGAATGCGTTCAGTGTGAGGACCAATTCTGCAAGGTGTACCAGGGTGTGGGTGGATGGATCAAGCACTGTGGGTTTGTCCAGTGTGTGCTTGAGGGCTGTAAGGCCATCATTATGGGGAATGATGGTGTACAGAGATGTGATATCCATGGTAAAAATGTAGCATTTGGTGCCCTGAAATTGGAAATCATTAAAAAGTTGGAGTGCATGGTTGGTGTCTTTGATGTATGAGGGAAGACCTCATACATCAAGGTAGGTTTAGACAAATTTGATCTCTCTTTATTCCCTGGTTTTCTCTGCTTATTCCAGAACATCCAGAAAGCACTGAGAGAGGGATCAGCATCTTGAAAATGATGGAGCTCCTTCTTTGTATACCCTGGGAAAGTTTGGGTGTTACTCCGTGACTTTTTCAAGTTATCAAAATCCACTCCCGCTTCCAATACACGGATCTGTCTTATTTTGCAGCATTTCATACCGGCTGCCACCAAATCTGGCTCTAGAGATGTGCCTCTGCTGACAACATTTCAGATAGCCACACAATCATCATATTCAACATCATCCAGGATGGCTCTCTAGGCAGCCATCCATCAATGGCTGCCTAGAGAGGGCATCAGCAGTGGTGTTGCAGCCTCCTGGGCGGTACTTTATTTCAAAATCAAAAACAGATAACTGAGACACCCATCTCTGCTCTATCGCACCTAGGTTTGATGTGGAAAGATGACACAAAGGGTAGTAGCCTGTTATAACAACGAATTAGATCCCAGGAGGTAACCTCTACATTTTTCTGCCACGGCCCACTTAAGGGCTAGAAGTT
This sequence comes from Atractosteus spatula, assembly GCF_055471065.1. Classification (NCBI taxonomy): domain Eukaryota; kingdom Metazoa; phylum Chordata; class Actinopteri; order Semionotiformes; family Lepisosteidae; genus Atractosteus; species Atractosteus spatula. Next base: position 13,598,263 of record NC_142732.1, on the reverse strand, counting down.
CCAACTATACTATAGTTCCTATCGTTCTTTTCGGCACAGCGAAGACACCTACTAGCATACGTGATCACCATTTTCCTATCTCCTTGCTGTTGGGAGAGAACTGCACCTAAACCAAGGCTACTTGCATCCGTTTCTACAATGAAAGGGCAGTCGAAGTCAGCATAGCCTGACAGTGGAGCACTGGTCAAATTATTCTTAAGCTTTTCAAAAGCACCTTGACATGCCGGGGTCCATGAATTGCTGAAAAGTTGCTTGGATCTAGTTGTATTGCCTTCTCTTAAACAGGTGCTGACTACATCGTGGAGAGGGCCAGTGATTTTGGAGAAGCCCTGTATAAACCTCCTATAGTAACTGCAAAAGCCTAAAAATGACTGCAGCTCTTTGACTGTGCTGGGTACCTTCCACTGTCTTACTGCCGCTACCTTGTCTGGGTCCATACCTATTCCATCTGCAGATATTTGATGGCCAAGGAACCGCACTTCTGACTGGAGGAAATGGCACTTTTCAAGCTTGACCTTCAGCCCAGTTACCTTTAGTCACTTCAGCACTGTCTCCAGCCTTCCTAGATGGTCACAAAAATCCAGAGAGAACACCAAGATATCATCAAGGTAGACTAGCAAGATCTGGAACACAAGGTCATGGATGGTAGCTTGCATCAATCTTTGGAATGTAGCAGGACCATTACAGACCCCAAAAGGCATCCTCAGGTACTCGTACAACCCAAAGGGGGTTGTAAATGCAGTGTTTTGTCTGTCCCTTTCATGCATAGCGACTTGATGGTTACCATTGGCTAGGTTGTCGAGAAGAACTTGGCACCGCAGAGTGCATCAAAACTTTCATCAATGCGTGGTAAAATGAAAGCATCACGCTTGGTCTTTGCATTAAGCTTCCTATAATCCACACATAATCTGAGGGTTCCATCTGTTTTCCTGATAAGGACTATTGACGAAGCATAACAACCGGTGCTCTCCTGTATCACCCCTTTCTTCAAAAGCTTGGTTATATGCTCCCTAACCTCTTTGTACTGGTTTGGTGAAATCCGGCGATATGACTGGGTGCATGGTATGTCATCTACTAGGTGGATCTCATGCTGGACCATGTTTGTATAACCAAGATCTACATCTTCAAAAGCAAATACCTCAGCCTAACTGGCTAGTAATGCATCCAACTTTGCTTGTTGTTCGGGGGTCCCACCCACATCAAGTTTATCTAGTATCTGTTGTAAACTGTTTTTGCTTACAGTAACTTGTTCAACACTATCAGATACACGTTGAAAATGTACCTCACACTGCTGGATACTGTCCATCTGCTCGACTGGGGACAGAATACCTAACTTGGTTCTTGGCCTGAGCCAAACATCTTCTTGTGGGACATTTATGACTTGTACTTGCACCATATAACTGTGAGAGGACACAAGAATAGGCACGACAATCAGGCCGCCTGGCAAAGGCACATTCAAAGGCTCCAACAGCATATTTATATTACTCTCTCTCATGTGTCTGAGCCTTATAGCTAAGACTGTAGCTACTGACGTGGCTGGGACATGGACCGTGTCTCTTCACGTACACGAACCACAGATGACTTTTTAATTAGATGCACTTTATGCATTCGCTAAAACATTTCCCTCAAATCAGAATCCAGCTCGCCACCCAGTGCAGAATCAAATTCAGCACAGACCAGCTGTCTGTATTTGCTGATAATATTCATGCCTATGAGGCCTGGAACAGAAGAAAGATAATCTTTTGGCTCCTTTACCACCAAAAATCCACAGTCTGATATTGTCACCCCCTATCATCTCCACATCCAATTCAAGATACCCTAGGTAAGGTATTTTAAAACCATTTGCAGCGGTTAACTTAAGCCACCCTGATATTGAGAGCATGTCTTCATCCTCCCCCGATAAGTGTTCTCTGAAGAAACTCTCTGAAATAGTACTGACCTGGCTACCAGTATCTAATAGACATGACAGAATGACTCCCCCAGTCACCAGGTCTAGAACATCTGCCCACAACATGTTCCAGTAACTTGGCATGATAACAGTCAGGTTTGCTTGTGCCTATGGTTTTCCCCCGAATTGCCTGGCTCGTTACAACCGGAGGCTCTCGTTTTCCTGCACTATAGGGATGTTTGATGATGGGAGGCGCTTCTGAGTACAGTTTTTTGCTATGTGCCCCTCCTCTTTACACTTAAAGCAGATAGGCTTGCCATCATCAGTAAACTTGGGTTTAACTTAATCTTGCTCGCAGTTTCATTATTGCTTCTCTCCCTCTGCATAGTGAGGTCTCTTACAGCATTAGCCAACTCCCCAGCTCTACCCTACTCTACTACTACTTTAAGGACATCTTCCAAAGTGAATGCCTTTTCTCTGTGAGCATCAATAACAGAGCATTGTGTCAACCCGTCTGTGTTACAGCTTTTAAATGTTTTGGAACTACAGGGCTTGTCTTCCAAAGTCCACATAACAGCTTCATGTCACGTCCCGCACTCGCCCTTGCAAACCCCGCTACATTCCCAAGCCCACTGTTTTAAGCTCTCACTCCTAACTGAACCCATCACATTCTCACAGGCACCGGATTCCACAGATTCTCACTCCTTAACCAATTATCCAACCACGTTCCTCTCCCTTCAGTATTTAATGCTCCCTCACACACCCTACCCTGCTCACTATTCTTTCCTTGTTGACGTTCCTGGTTTTTGGACTTGACTTTTTCCCTTTTTGATCTCGTCTTTGGATTACGATTTTGGATTGTTTGCCTCTGCTTCCTGCAGAGTTCTCGGCTACGCACAGGATTCTCAGAGAAGAATCTACCACACTCCTGACAGAATAGTGAGCCGTAACATGGATCCCGCGAGCCGAGATCAACTTGATATTCTCCAGGAACACTCCCAGACTCTGGGCCAACTAACTACTGTGGTCCAGCAACTAGTCGACCAGTTCACACGATCACCACCTCCACAACCTGCGGCTCCCGTTCCTGCTCCCCTGACTCCTCCACCTGTAAACCTATTGCCCCCACCCTCCCCGGAAAGGTTTGATGGAGACCCCTCCAAATGTCAGGGTTTTTTGACTCATTGTCGTATGGCTTTTCAAATCCGCCCGGACTGCTTCCCAACACATACAGTAAGAATTGCCTTTATGGTATCCTACCTCACTGGACGAGCTCTGGACTGGGCCGCGCATCTCCTTTCTCGGAACGCTCCGGAGACTTCTGACTTCTAACTTTTTGAAGCTGCCCTACATTCAGTCTTTGGGAGAATTCACTCACATCACCTTACTGTTGCACGCCTCACTTCCCTTACTCAGGGGTCCCGTTCCCTTCAGGACTACATCAATGAGTTCTGCTTCCTGGCTGCTCTAGTCCCCTGGAGTCACAAAGCTCTTATTCACCAGTTCCACCTTGGATTATCGGATGAATTTAAGGATCTTGTTACACTCCTACCCCTGGACTTCCCATCACTTGAGGCTTTCATCGCACGGGTTTTTGAACTTGAGATCAGGCTTCAAAAACGTAAATCATATAATCGAATCCCCTCCACCCCCTCCCATTCTCCCTCATTTTCTGCATTACCCCCTGAGGAGAGAAGCTGCCAAATCGAGAAGGGGTGTTTTCTTTACTGCGGTCTCCCTGACCTCCCCCAGGCCTCCTGCCCCAGACGCTCGTCCCGCACCTCTCCACCCACAACCAGGGTCAGTGTTTCTTCCTCCTCTTCTTCCTCCTCCTCATCTGGATCGGGGCTTTTTGTCCCAGCTGATCTTTCATGGAACAAAGAGTTTATTCCGCTTTCTGTTTTTGTTGATTCGGGAGCCGAGGGGAATTTCCTGGATTCCAGACTCGCCTCGTCTCACAACATTCCTCTATTACCCGTTACTCCTCCTATTTGTCTGCTCACACTTGATAGATCCCCTCTCTCCCCTGGCTGGGTCACCCAGCGGTTCTTGGTTTCCCTTGGTTACAGACGCACAATCCACGTATTTCCTGGTTGGAGAGATGGCTCACCGCCTGGGGAGCTCACTGTCTTTCGCATTGCTGCGTACTCCCCCGAAAACGTTCTGTTTCCTGTATTTCCCACAATAACCTCTCCAAAATACCTTCTCACTACTCCGATCTACACCTGGCATTTAGTAAACGGAAAACTCTGTCCCTCCCTCCTCACCGCCCTTACGATTGTCCCATAGATTTAATTCCAGGAGTTCTTCCTCCCAAGGGTCATATCTATTCTCTCTCCTGTGAAGAGATGCAGGCTATGGAGAATTACGTTCAGGAATCGTTAAACTCTGGCTTCATTTGCCCCTCGTCCTCACCTGCCTGCGCTGGTTTCTTTTTTGTTAAAAAGAAAGATGGATCCCTCAGACCCTACATTTGACTATCGCGGTCTAAATAATATAACGATCAAGAATAATTACCCCCTTCCTTTAATCTCGTCGGCTCTGGAATCACTCCGAGGTGCCATTATTTTTTCAAAATTGAATCTCTGCGGAGCTTACAACCTAATCCGCATTCGAGAAGGTGACGAATGGAAAACGGTGTTCATAACGACCCATGGTCACTATGAGTACCAGGTAATGCCATTTGGGTTGGCAAATGCTCCTGCTGTCTTTCAGGGCTTCATGAATGATGTATTTAGGGATATCCTACACAAATATGTCCTGGTGTATTTGGATGACATTCTCATATTTTCCAGCAGTCTCCAGGATCACATCTCCCATGTGCGTGAGGTACTTCACCGTTTGATAAAGAACAAACTTTACTCCAAACTGGACAAATGTACTTTCCATGTTTCCAGAATTCACTTCCTTGGCTACATCATCTCTCCCCTAGGCATTGAAATAGACCCTGCCAAGACTGACGCCATTCAGAACTGGCCTACTCCCCAGAATTTAAAACAAATACAACGTTTTCTAGGATTTGCTCATTTTTATTGTCGCTTTATTAGTAATTTCAGCTCTATCGTTTCCCCGATTACCGCCCTGACTCGAAAAAGCACTAATAGAGGCAAATGGGACCCTGAGGCAGACCGAGCATTTGTTCACCTTAAGAAACTTTTTACTACAGCTCCTCTCCTCCGTCATCCAGTGCCGCAATAGAGGCCATGGCTTGGTCATGTTTTCTAGCTAGTTCTTCTGCTTGAGACCTCAAGTCATGGAGGTTGTCACCATCACCATTCCCCATAACTACAAGACCATCAACTGCTGCACCGTCATCCCTCTCATCACCAAACATTTTGGGAACTGTTCACAAAAACAGTCTCTGTGCAAACATCAGTCTTTGAATACTACAGTTCAGCATTTTGGCCATTGATGTCGTCTGGGTCCCAGCACACTGGTCAGTGAACACCTGGAACCGGCCTTCTCCATCAGTTATCAGATTCCTTTGACACCTGTCTTCACCACTACTGTATTTTAAGCACTTCACTGCCTTTACTATGAGAGTCAGAACTAACAGACTATCAGAAACCCCACTCCTCGTACCAAAATTGTGTAGTCCAGCAAAGAATAACCAGCACAGGACACAAATATATTTTTGGGGTTCTTTATTTACAGGTACAGATGCAGCCATTCAAAATGGGTGAGGTATTTTGCGGCATACCCCGGTGGGCGTGTCGCGGTATAACGCGGTGTCACGCAGTGTCACGTGGTTAATCGCGCGTCATTTGACGCTCTGCCAGAAACTATCCGGCGTCACCTTGTAAAACCGCCAGGGGGAGCTCATGTACAGCATTTGAGCCTTTAATTTTGAACAGTGTATTACAGCATGTTAATCTTCAGTCATTAAAATGTTGGTATATTTTATGAAAGCAAGATTGCTCAGTTGGACAAAAGTACACAACCTACCTTTATCAGAAATATTTATGCATCAAAGCCTTTACCGAAGATATTACTAATAGTATTAATAATGGATGACTTTGGACAAGCTGTATACTCAAAGTATAATTTCTTTAGCACATTTGTACAAGCACTTGGAATCTGTCCAAGCCATACTTTGTCAGGCATTTTGTTTTACTTCAACGGGCATAAAAACTTCCTTGCTTTTAACAGGGCGTTTCATAATTTCTAACTACGAAAATGATTTAAAATGCGACACCTATCATTCAACTAGAGCTTAAAATATCACAAGGAAAAATACACACCGGTATTCCATTTCTCCCTAAACATTGTAAGCTTCGAAGTCTTTAACTAACGTGATACCGGAGTCAACAAGCATACTTTTAGAATTTGATTAAAAGGGAATATAATATGGAATCGCGTATCTCAAGAATTTAATAACGGTATGATTATATCCGTGTACTGCGGCAGGGCTGTGTAGGGCTGTTTCGCCTGCCTGCTCATGTGAGCTGTCTTGTAGCCTACTGGTCTAGGTGCGTGACTACCAACGGGCAGGTTGTGTGTTCAAATCCAGCTGGTGCTTGACCTTCCACTTTCATTTATTTATTTTTTAATCGCATAACATAAACATATTACCGTATGCAAACTGTACTGTATACAATATGTATATGTATATTTAATGTCTTAACTGTGCCCGTTTAAGTATTGAATATTCATATCTAATTTTACCACTGAAGGGAAATCTTAACATAAACATACAGTATATGGCTGGTCTCGGTACTTTAAAGAAAACATACACACCAGTATTCCATTTCTCCCTAAACATTGTAAGCTTCGAAGTCTTTAACTAACGTGATACCGGAGTCAACAAGCATACTTTTAGAATTTGATTAAAAGGGAATATAATATGGAATCGCGTATCTCAAGAAATTAATAACGATATAATTATATTCATGTTGCAAAAGAACTGCAACGGACATAAAAACTCCCTTGCTTTTAACAGAGCGTTCCATAATTTCTAACTACGAAAATGCCAGGTGAAAGGATTTGTAAACATATTTTGTTAAAGCAAGTCAGTTTTTTCTGCAACACATAAAATACATTTTTCCAAGAAAGTTTAGCCTTTGTCACTAATGAAACCACTAAATAAAGACATAAATATAGAAATCTTAAGATTTGTTTTATTTAATGTTGGTAGCAGGATGAACTGTCAGAGTGTATATTTTGTTCGCAAAGTTGCTGCAAGATGTTAACAGTGAAAAAGGTATTTAGAAATGAGTTATTTCAAGATGAAAAAGAAAACATACACGAAACATGGTTTCATTACGACCAGAATCGGTCTTGAGATATTTTTAACTTGATTTACAGTATTTGAGAGGTATGTCTTAACACCGATACTACAGTGCTTAAGTACTGCTCACGTATATGTTTCTAGGTTTATATTATGCATTTCATACGGTCAAATTACTTTTGAGCAACTAATAAGAAGCGCGAAACGGTATGCATTTTACTTTCGTTTTGTGCTGGGACCCGTGGATTGATTAGAGATATCAAGTACATACAAGTCATTTTTTAAATGTTGTAGTTCGTCTTGAAAAAATGTTACGAGTACATCATCTATCAACAATCACACAGGTTCTGTTTCCATATTGCGGATTTTGGTTAGGTATTATCAAATCCAGTGGTGCTGTTAGTTTACTGAGTCCCATGTCACATGGTCTGTGATTGAAGCCTGTAAAACCGGTTTAATTCGTCACAGCCAGCACTCTTCAGGTGTGAGGGTCTTCTGCTCAGAATGAAACGCTAAAATGTTTGTGTATATTCTAATGGTAGTGGGGGCAGGGTGTGTGGGAACAGGTTTGGTTGAAATTGCATTAGAGATCTATGTTCTTCACACCTGAAACATTTTCTCTGAAAGCATTTTCTTCGCAGTTTAACCGATCTTGTTACAGCATGTTACAGTTTACTTTTATTAACCATATTAATTTTAAGTGCTTAATGTAAAATCTTGTAAAAATATATTTTCATTGTTCAAATATACATTAAGTCTGACTATCATATAATAAGTTAAATACAAAACTAAAGAAAAAATAGGGTTAAATATAATTCAAAATATTTTGCTAACAATGTTAACTGTTTATGAATAATAAAATGTATTAACTAAGGAGTAGGATGGCACAGTTGTTAGTATGTTTTTTGTTTTGTTTCTTTTTCATTAATACAACAGTAGTACCTGATGTCTCAGTGGCTTTCAAAATTAAATTATGCAATAAATAACCACATGTAAGACTCTGATGCTTAAAATGTTTAGGGAGAAAGTGGAATACTGGTGTGTATTTTTTCTTTAAACTACCAATACCAGCCATATACAGTCTGTAACGTAGGGATTTCTATATGTCTTTATTTAGTGGTTACATTAGTGACAAAGGCTAAACTTTTAGCTTCAGTAACGTGTACATATCTCCCCTTTTTATAAAACGACATGGTTGAAAACTGTTCCAGAGCCACTGTTGTTATAACAGTGAAAAGTACATCATGAAATGCCTCTCCCTGTTCAATCCACTGGAAAAAAGAAAAGGAGCATAAAGCTTCTGATGGTCATAAACGATATTCATTTAGGAGCAGCATCAGAGGTATGTTTTAAACTGCACTGCATTGGAGAGAATACCATAGTGTGTTTTTTTTTTACTCCCTGGCGGAAACTGGCTTCCAGAAGAATCAGTATGGCTCAGAGATTAAATAAAACTTCACTCGCACCAAACAAATGTATATTTCTAAATATCACAACATGATCGAATTTAAGTCATTTTAATAACAATGAATAGTCACCTATGCGTTACAATATAAACATTTATATTGATTTAAATCGCGTTTAAATCACCTTTATTTAAAACCCATAAATAAAGCTGATACTGTTTAGACTTTCAATTATTTAAAACTGTATTAAAGCAGCACGATACACAATGCAACGTAAATCGCTATCTTTGTCTTCTGTGTAATAATGTTCACCTCTCTGTCCAGCAAATTTACAGGTTAAAAACAATACTGTTAGGCTGGGAAAACGATTTTTTTTAAGAAATACAAAATGAGATATAATGATATGTTCCGGCTTAGACATTAACGAAGAGCATAACGCGTATAATGCATACACTGCAAGTACAAGCCCCCTCTCTGCAGGAGTGCTGGCTGTGACGAATTGAACCGGTTTCACGGGTATTTTCAAAGTAGGAGGCGAGATTTCCAGCGAAAGACACTCCCCCCACCCTCAAAAACCCAGTAAGTACAGTACTTACTAGTTAAAGACTAGGCTCCCGACTACGGCGAAAGGAACCCTTCTTTCATTAGAATACAATGAACATATTTTAGCCCTGAATGAATTAATAGCAAACATGGTTTACATAAAAGACATTTTTCCAAGAAAGTTTAGCCTTTGTCACTAATGAAACCACTAAATAAAGACATAAATATAAAAATCCTAAGATTTTTAAAATACATGACTTTGCTAAAATTTATTTGAAAATAAAAACAATTACAACCGCCAGGGGAGAGAGAGAACAGGGGAGGGATGTTGGTTTTGCATAAGGGGCGGGGCTATGGAAATTAGGTCTGTTTGGGAATGTGTAGTTACATGTTCTGGCTGTTTGTGAATTATCGTTGTTGAGTATGGAGTGTTGAGGTATTGATTTTGTGTAATGCTTTATGTTGAAAATTGAAGTGGATTTTGTTTATGATAAACAGGATAAACTGGGATGGGAGGAAGGTTTGGTTTTGCATAAGGGGCGGGATTATGATAATTGGAGGACTTTGCGAGAGTAAAATGGTTTGATATATTTGATTTTGTATTGTGGTTGTTATCTATGTTTTTGGTTGGTATTATGTTTATATGGTTGTTTTTGTTGGTTGGTTGTTATTATGGTTATTAATAATACGATCTATAGTTGAAATCTGAGCCTAAATAAAAAGAAAAAGCAAGTGATTAGGTTTATGAGCAATCTAATTACTTATTCGTTTAAAACGCTATATAAAATAAAGTTTATTATTAATTTGCTGGACAGAGCGGTGAATATTATTATCCATAAGACAAAGATAACGATCCTGATCAGTTTAGAAATCTGTGTACGCTGTAAGGTTTTTACTTCTTAAACTTTTAAAATACACGTTTTGAATAGAAAGAAATCCTCTTCCTGGTACAGTATGTATAGCAAACCAGCACGTCTTTTTTCTCCAATCAGAGGGGTGTCAGATGGTGTCAGCCAATCACCATTCTGCGTTGGGTAGCAACGGGTGACTGTTCTCAGGCGGAAGATGTAAACAGCTTAATGTTCGTGTTAAATAATTTTTTTAAATTCAATTAAACGGGCACAGTTAAGACATTAAATATACATATACATACTGTATACAGTACAGTTTGCATACGGTAATATGTTTATGTTACGCGATTAAAAAATAAATAAATAAAACTGGAAGGTCCAGCACCAGCTGGATTCGAACACACAACCTGCGAGTTGGTAGTCACGCACCTAGACCAGTAGGCTACAAGACAGCTCGCATGAGCAGGCAGGCGAAACAGCCCTACACAGCCCTGCCGCAGTACACGGATATAATCATACCGTTATTAAATTCTTGAGATACGCGATTCCATATTATATTCCCTTTTAATCAAATTCTAAAAGTATGCTTGTTGACTCCGGTATCACGTTAAAGACTTCGAAGCTTACAATGTTTAGGGAGAAATGGAATACTGGTGTGTATTTTTTTCTTTAAAGTACCAAGACCAGCTATATACTGTATGTTTATGTTCCAAAATTAATATCGTTTATGGCTTTCACACGCGTTACAGTATGCTCCTATTCTTTTTATGCTCAGCTACTAAGATTTCCCTTCAGTGGTAAAATTCAATATCTACAACGGGCACAGCAAAGACGTTTACTGTAAGTCTTTCTACGACAGACCAACGGACCACGAGTGCCCCTGTCGGTCAACCAATCACGTACTGCGGTGCCGCGCGTCATCTTGCGTCATACTGAGCGACGTCACCTGCGGTACGTGTCTGTAACGCGCACTTTGAATGGCTGCATCTGTATGTTTTAGTGGTGATGAGCAAATTCTGTTGAACTCTATCCCTGACTGTTTGTGGGCTTCTCATCCGAATGACGTAGGAAGAATTAAAGCTAGGGCCCCTATTAGAGTTGTAATAGACCCCAATAGACCATTGCCCAGAAAACCGCCTTTCAAGCTAAAATTTGCAGAAGAGAAGGGCATTGCTCCTGTAATTCAGTCTCTTTTGCAGCAAGGCATTATAGTGCCCTGCGTTAGCCCTTGCAATAATCCTATCCTACCAATTAAGAAGCCAGGAAAAGAGACGTGGCGCTTTGTGCAGGACTTACGAGCTGTCAATGAGTGTGTTATTCCTGCTTACCCAGTGGTGCCTAATCCCGCTACTATTTTGTCTAGCATTCCTAGCAACACCACTCATTATTCTGTTGTCGATCTGTGTTCAGCTTTCTTTTCTGTTCCTATCCACCCAGACTCGCAGTTTTTATTTGCTTTCACTTATCAAGGCCAACAGTACACCTGGACTGTATTGCCACAGAGGTACACTGAGAGTCCTACACTGTTCTCCAGAGCCCTGCAAGAGGACCTGAGTGACGTGGAGCTGACGGAAGGCTCTGCCCTTGTCCAGTATGTTGATGATTTATTAATTGCCTCACCTTCTAGAGAAGCATGTAATAAAGACACGCTGACTCTTTTAACAGCGCTGGCTAATAAAGGCCATAAGGCATCAAAGGACGAGTTGCAGTTTTGTAAAACCACTGTCACTTATCTAGGTCATCTTCTTAGTGGCGACACTCGCCTGCTCTCGCCAGAACGTGTGCAGGCCATTGTAAAAATGCCAAAACCAATTACCATTAAGCAGATGAAAACCTTTCTGGGTATGGCTGGCTATTGCCGTCAGTGGATATTGGACTTAGCTGTCTTAGCGCGGCCCCTCCTAGACATCAGTCTTCTAACTAGCCCAGAGCCATTACAGTGGAATGCGGAGGCAGAAGAGGCTTTTGAGGCTCTGAAGAGAGCTCTAGTTCAGGCACCCGCTCTAGGATTGCCTAATTACTCTAAACCATTTTATCTGTTCTGTCATTAAACTCGAGGTTTTGCTCAGTCTGTTTTAACACAGAAACATGGAGGTAAGCAACGTCCTATCGCCTACTACAGTACTAAACTTGATCCAGTAGCGTCTGGGTTCCCTCTGTGTCTGCGTGCAGTTGCAGCAGCGGCTCATGCTGTCCAGACTTCTGAATCTCTAGTACTCGGCTCACCCTTGATTCTCTGTGCTCCCCATTCTGTCAGTGCTGTTCTCCTAAGATCTTCTACTCAACACCTGTCTGCATCGCAGGCAACTTCTTATGAGCTTTTGCTTCTTGCTGCACCGAATATCACTATTCACCGTTGCGCTCCTTTAAATCCAGCTTCCCTCCTCCCTACCTCTGAGGACGGAGAGCCTCATGACTGTGAGGATGTGCTTGCTAGCACTCTTTCTCCACGTACTGATCTACAGGACACCCCGTTGCCTAACTCTGAACTGATCTTTTATGTAGATGGATCTTCATCTCGTGCTTTTGATGGATCTTTGCTTTCGGGATATGCAGTTTGTACGGACGTTGAAGTTGTTGAAGCTGCTAAATTGCCACCCTCATGCTCTGCTCAACAAGCTGAATTGTTTGCTCTTACCCGTGCATGCTGTTTAGCAGAAGGAAAATCTGTTACTATCTTTAGTGACTCGCGATATGCTTATGGTGTAGTGCACGACTTTGGCACACTGTGGAAGGAGAGAGGATTTCTAACTTCAGCTGGCACCCCTGTCAAACATGCAAGTCCGATTTCAAATCTCTTAACTGCTATTCTATTACCAGCTTCTATTGCAGTTGTGAAGTGCGAAGCGCACTCAGGAGGAACAGATGTGGTCTCTAAAGAAAATGCCCGAGCAGATTTGGCTGCCAAGGCAGCGGCCGCTTCCTCATCAGCTCTAGTGGTTTCACAAAATGTTTTGATGGAGCACGCTCAGACTCCTTCCCTAAGTGATGTGGCTGCGCTGCAGGCGGCTGCTGATGAAAAGGAACGGCAGTCTTGGGTGAGCTCTGGATGCTGCTATAATGCTGCTAAGGGGATGTGGGTCTCCCACGACGGCCGCGTGGTGGCACCCCGTTCTCTACTCCCATGGCTTGCCCGCCTGGCACACGGCGTAGGCCATACGGGCAAAGGGGGGATGTGTCAGATGGTGCAAACTCAGTGGTTTGCCCCTGGAATCACCAGTGTAGCAGAACAGCTGTGCAAACAATGTGTAATCTGTCAGCAGCACAACCCTGGAAAGGGTCCAAAAGTTGCTACCTCTGCACACCCTCCACCATGGGGACCTTTTGTACATATACAGATTGATTTTA